>NC_135382.1:26424989-26667489 GCF_049243985.1 Paroedura picta | reverse complement strand
AAATACGGACTCTAGCCTCCACCACCCCCACTCTATTGGCAGCTTCGCCAGGCTGTGGTGAGGCTGGTTGAGGCAGGGGGAAACTCAGGCAGGCGGCTCTAGCCTCCTACCCCCCCCCCAGCAGTCTCTTTGTGCAGCTGGAAGGCAGAGGGGGAGGCAGTCGGGGATGGTGTGTCCCGTACTTGGTTGGTCCCCTGAGGGGGGTTAGTGCCCACCCTGAGGACCAATCAGGGAGGTGGAGGCAGTTAGCGGTGGGCCATTTCCTGACTAATTGATGCTCTAGGGCGAGTGACTCTCCAGGGGCCCAGTCAGGTAAGCAATGAGTCCCAACTCCTCTCACCATCCTTCTCCACCTTTATTTATGGTACAGATGTTCCATCAAGTCACAACGGACCAATGACAACTCCAGCAAGAGGTTAGTGGCAAATGAGAAGCGGAGTTGTTTTTTTCATTGATTTCCTCTGCAGAGTCATCCTTGGTAGTACCAACCCCACTTAGCCCCTAACATCTGATAAGATTGGACTGTACCATACGATATTTAAATGCATTGTTGACCTGATTTCTCTCTCACATACACAGTTATAATATCAATTTTTTTTGGGGGGGGGGAGATAGCAGCGAAACATTCCACTCCAATATTTTGAAATGAAAACGAGAACTTTGAAGAGGTGGGCACTTACCTTTTTCCTGATCAGCAGCAGTTTTGATCCCTCCAAGAAGAGTGCCTAGGAATATTACATGGGAAGATGTACTTCTAAAACCTCAGTGCATACACATTATATCAGAAGTCCTTTCTTTGTTGATTTCTGGTTAATCTTAACTACTTATCATCCACATATAATCTTATTTTTTAATAGCATGAGGATCTTCACTGGAGGAGTTTGTTGCAATGTATATTACACAGACTCTATCAGAAAACTGCAGAACAGAATTTTGTGAGAAAATAAGTTTACTCGTAGCGGTGCATAAAATCTAGGTGGTTGTTTTATTACTATAGAATTAAAATATAGTGTATTATTTGCAAGCTTTCTTGCTGTTCGGAGAGGTTTTTACACAGATGAATAGACTATATTGTGTATGGCTTCACTGAGCGACTGAGCTTGCTTTTGGCATGCATTTTTCATTGTGAACCTTTCTGTGTGCTGAACGCCAAGCTGGAGTGCTGATTTTGTATTCTACACTGTGTGGTGGTAGACAGATGATCTTGTGAAGGCCATTTCCTTACTCTTTTTATTTGTGATTCCCATGGAAAACTTGGCATCTAGTGAGATGAACAGTTGAGAAAGAGTGCGCAAAATGAGAGCCCTATTCTCTTCCAAGTGCATCAAATGCAGATTTTGGGCTATTGCTTTTTCTACTTCTGTGGGTATTGAACATAGGCCTCCTGAGGACATATTCAAGGGCACCATCTGAACTAAGGGGGTTTCAGGGAGAAATGATATGCTTGTTGACCAGAGTAAATCTACTCTTTGCATCTTGATCTCCTGTGGGCTGTAGAGAGCATTTATTCTCCAAGTCACAGTATAGTAGCCCCTGGAGAAAAATGATACTATCTTTACCGCTGGCTCTTAAATAAAGTTGAAAGAGCCATCTGGGTGGCACTGTTTGGGTCTATGCTCTGCTGTCCGGGCCTGTCCGGCTCTCGGAATCCACAGGCAGCCACAGGCGGCGGGCCAATCTGGCGGCGGGCCAGTCCCTTCGGATTGGGACTGCCTCTACAGTGCCCACCTCCCCCACCCGCGTGGCGCCACTCACCAAGCCTTGCTGCCACACACCTCCTTGCCGCTGAGGGCTCCACTTGGCCAACTTGCTTCCTTCCAGGCTGTGGGGTGCCGCGTGGCCCTCCGTCCCCCCACCATGGAGCCACCTGCTCCACACACACCTTCTCACCGGCAATGCCCCGCGGCTTATCTGCGCATCTGGGAAGGAACACCTTGTTGCTCAGACCAGTGAGTGAGCTATAATCTTTTTTATATCAGGCAGTTGCTGTAGATCTGATTTGGCCTACTGCTGTGATGCTTCCCACATCATATTCTTGAATTCCGTGTAAAACACCCCTTTAGCCTTATCTTATAGTAGCATGCAAGTAGAATCCTCCCTGAACCTCTTAGATTCCAAGTTTAGGAATTCTTTGAAGCCATGTCTTGCAAGTATGCTGTGTCCATTGCAAATGACACACTCTCAGCAATCCTTACTAGTTGTTCTTTTCAGCTTTTACATTCTGGCGTCCAATGACATGACAGGGCCTTGTATGAGAATCATGACCAATGGTGAATTCCAATTTTTACCACAGCCCCCAAAAGACTGCTTTCTCCCTCAGTCTTTCTCTCTTTCTCCAGCTATAGATATTCTCCTGACATCCTGCTTAGATGATTCAAAGTAGCGTTGGGCACTTCAGGCACCAAAGTGCCCAACTCTAGTTCAAAGCTGCTTAAGACGAAGTGTGGTACTGATCTGTTGTTCCAGTAGGAACTCTTTAGGAACTGTTACTAAACCTGACATAATTTCAAGGCATTGCTTTTCATGAATGCAGGTAAAGGTATCCCCCGTGCAAGCACCAGGTCTTGCCTGACCTTTGGGGTGACACCCTCTAGTCTTTTCATGGCAGACTCAATACAGGGTGGTTTGCCAGTGCCTTCCCCGGTCATTACCGTTTACCCCCCAGCAAGCTGGGCACTCATTTTACCGACCTCGGAAGGATGGAAGGCTGAGTCAACCTTGAGCCGGCTGCTGGGATCAAACTCCCAGCCTCATGGGCAGAGCTTCAGACAGCATGTCGGCTGCTTTACCAGTCTGCACTACAAGAGGCTCTATGAACCTAGGTAGAAGATGCTAGTTCTTGACTGTACATGCACCAAAGAGTCAGCTCACTGCGTTTCCTTCTGGTTAAATGTGTATGAGATTGGACTGCTCTGGGCGAATATGTGGTTTCTTGTGGATCTGACATACCGTCACCATTGCTAAACGCTAGTCATTACGCAGAACAGCAAACTTCCTGCATCCCAAAGGACATGGTGTGTAGTGTTCACCTCGCTTGTCCTTTGGAGACACTATTTTAAGCTACGGAATCAATAGACCCATTACACTGCCTAAAAATAAAACAGAATAGAGAGTCATCACAAAGTACCTGGGTGGCTTAACACCATTCCTTCTTCTGGAGGGGCACATTTTCAGTTACAAAGTGGGCTGCTCATCAAAGACTGAGCCAGGGTGATGGTGGGGATCTGCATGAAGACTGGGAGGGCTAGCGTTTATTGCTGTGGTCACCTCCAAATTCTTAAACCATGGTCCACTAAGGATGCTGCAGTACAAATGTTAATTGGAAATAACGCTACATCTTCTCATGAGAGCTGGTGTGAAGTGTTGGTTAGGCCATCATACTAAGAACTGCAAGACCCCGCTTTGAAAATTCACTCTGTAGTGGTAGCACAATTGGTGACCTTAAGCCAATTACACACTCTTAGCCTAACTTACCCTACATGGTTGTTGTGAGGATAAAATGGAGGCGAGAAGAATGATTTCATCCACCTTGGATCCCCCCTGGGGACAAAGGCAGGGTATAAATGAAGTAAACAAATCAGGAATAATACTATATAATATTACTATCCAGGAGGTGATTAAAACTTCTAGAAACGAAAGAAGACAAAGACTCTGTCCTACCTTATGATCCTGGAGATCCTCTTGTTCTTTCTTCTTTCCTTCACTTTTGGCTGACTTCTGCACAGTGAATTGCAAATGTACGTCTCAGTGCTTGAACCTTGGGTAAGATTAGTTTGATTTTGGATTGTGTAACACGGGGGCTGACTTGCACCGAATGACAGTGTTACTGTAATACAATATGAATAGCGCAATCACTTGGCACCAGTCTAATGGTTCTGACCCTTCAGTCGTTGCCAGTGTTAAGGCTAGAGGAGAAATAGGGTCATAGGAGAGATAAGAGTCCTTCCAATTCTGTTGAGGGGGACATATGAAAGCTTCTAAGTCTTTGAAGTGGCACTTGTAAGCTTTGCCTTTTGTATGAAGTCACGTTAAAATGGGAAGCCTGACAATCGCAGAGGTACTATTAAAGCACTTTCTCTGCTCCTTTCCCCTTAATATTGTTCAGGTCAGTGGCGGAACTCAAAACAACAAATGACAATCTCACATCTTTTGAGATCCAAAAGACAGATAATCACACAGACCTTATGAATCATCACAGAAACCACATGACCCTGGACCGATTTTTATTGTTTGCTACATAAAGTGGTTTGCAATTCTTCACATTTTTATGCGGGAGAACTGAAGGGAAATGCTGGTGGATTTCTGAAGGGGAACTTGCAGAAGTGTCATTGGCTGATTTCCACGGGCAGAAAATGCTGAACGGCGCTCATATGGAAATGGGGCTAATCCCCACCTACACATGATGCAGCCTCCAGGCTTGTCTCCTCCCATGGGCCTGCCATGGATTGGGTCCTCAGTTGCACCAGGAGAATCTGCATTCCCTTAACTTGCTGAGGGGGCCAATGTGGTCTGTCCCGCAGCAGGGCCATGTGGACAGGGAAGAGCCAGCTCCTCCCCATTCTACAGTGACCGAGAGGGGACTAAAAATGACCCGATCGGCTTTGCTGATGTTCAGCACGCTGTGGGGTGGACCAGTACATTTTTTTTATTTTGCAGGAAGGTAGGATAGGATTCCACACAATCCCACCTTCCTGCAAAATAACACTCCCCTGACCCTGTCCCCCTCACACATGGTGGAATCTATCTGCTGCTAATATGTTTCCTGGCACAGCGACTGGGTATGGCTGCTGCCATGCAGAATCAGCCATTGAGGGTTAACATTTTGGAGAATATAATGATGTAAAAAGTGTCTTCTTCAAAGTGCACCCTGATCCAGACTACTCCAGTCTCATCAGATCTTGGAAGCTAAGCAGGGTTGTCCCTGGTAAGTATTTGGATGGGGGACCACCAAGAAATACTGAGGCAGGGAATGGCAAACCACCTCTGAACATCTGTTGCCCTGTAGGGTTAAAGGTAAAGGTATCCCCTGTGCAAGCACTGAGTCATGTCTGACCCTTGGGGTGACACCCTCTAGCGTTTTCATGTGGGCTCAGCTGTGACTTCACATCAAAAACTCCCCAAAACCAAAACTTTATTTGGCAACATGTAGCAAGTTGTCTATGAGAAGAAGAAGAAGAAGAAGATGAAGAGTTGGTTCTTGTATGCCACTTTTCTTACTTGAAGGAGTCTCAAAGGGGCTTACAGTTGCCTTCCCTTCCCTCACCCCACAACAGACACACTGTGAGGTAGGTGAGGCTGAGAAAACCCTGATATTACTGAAGAACAAGAAGAATTGGTTTTTATATGCTGCTTTTCTCTTCCTGAAGGAGTCTCAAAGTGGCTTACAATCGCCTTCCCTTTCCTCTTCCCACAACAGACACCCTGTGAGGTGGGTGAGGTTGAGACAGCCCTGATATCACTGCTCAGTCAGAACAGCTTATGGAGGAGGAGCAAGGAATAAAAGCTGGAGAAGAGGGGATGGGCTGTGGCAGTTCAGGTTCAGTCCTTGGAGGCATCACCAGTTAAAAAGATTAATAGTAGATGATTTGGGGGGGGGGGGGAGGTAGGGCATTGGTAGTCAGAGTAGAGAATACTGATCTTAAGTCAGTAAAAGTCAGATTTTGTGTCTTGATGTCTGCAATCAGGAAGTCGGCAAACAACACATAACTGCATCAGCTGCTCATTTCCCTATATTTTTCCCGGATATTAATAATTTCTCTGAATATGGAACCTTTATTTTAATACTTTAATGCTTTTTGACCAGAGGGACACCTTTCCATTATGTTTTTCTTAAATGGACTTGTGAGAAGAGATGTATGTTGGGAGGAAGGAAAACAGATTATAAAACCCCCATCGTTTTAAAATAACTCAAAATGAAAACAAAATGTAACTCAAACCACCAAATAAGAGCACTTTCTCTGTATTATAACTGTGTAGTGGTGATCTGATAGTAGAATGCCAGATCCATTTTAAACAATATGGAACTCTGGTTGGGTTATACAGACTTCAGTTTTCATTCCATGTTTAAATGCGTTTCATCTTTTGTTTTTATGACATCTAAACCAGTGGCCATCACCCTACCTTGCAGTAGGTAGCATGATGAATTTTCTTCCATTAGCCTCCAAACTGCTGTCATTAAATTCCATTTGGTTGCATTCTGTTCACAGACTATGAATGATGGGTTAAGAATTCTCTCATCTGATATTTCTAGGTCATAGCAGCCCTGATTGTAACAAGTAATATACAGTGCTGTATAGCCAAGGAGCATTTTTTTTAGGACTGTAATTTTCTGAAACTGTTTCCAGGCTGCCCTGGCTCTCACAGGGATGATGTTTCTGCCCACGCTGAGAGAGAGAGAATGTTCCCCATAACATTATGGCCCATTGATGTCCCTCCCCTAACCTAACCCTGCCCTCCCTAGACTCCACCCCCCCCCAAATCCCAGGAAGTTGGGGCCCTTCCAAGTTTTATGTTACGTTATTTGTTTATTTTCAAAAGTTATACTCTGCCTTTCTATTCTCGTAAGGGCCACCATTGTGTCTAACAAATTAAAGCATACCTTTAAAAAAAAATCACATTTTAGAACCATTTAAAAACTCACGATCCCACACATTATTACAATTAAAAACTTAGTTAAAATACATATGCACACAACTGTGTCAGCACAGAGGACATCCTTTGCTTTAAAACAAGCAAACAAACAAAAACAAAAAATAGCTTACTGTGATATAAAACAATAAAGTCGCATTTGAAATTTCCTCCACAGGAAATAAAATATGCATACACAGAGGCTCCACTTTAAAATGCTCTGTTATAAATGTTGTGATGGACTGCCCTTTTCAAAAGCTTAGAAGTGCTGTACAAACAGCTGAAGGGCTGTGGAGGGTTAATTCTTCACAGAAACAGAGAGTCTTGAGTGGCAGCCTGCTCCAAGCCATTTTATTGGTTAGTGTCAGCTGAAGAGAGAAAGACTTGAGAGCTGCATGCTGAGGAGACAGTCAGATGTCTGCCAAGACTGAGTTGAGTCTGATTTCAGCCCTAAATGAGAATAGTTGAGCACTGACAGTTTGGAAATCAGCTCTTACTGAGAACAGTTTAACACAGACAGGAGAACTGGGTTCAGTCAGTAAAGAGAAAGAACAACAGATGGAAAATCTTGCCTCTGAGAAAGAGAAGTGGACAGGTCCATCATAGACGTCTTTCTAGGATGACTGCTTTAGCAGTAGCTCTTTATATATTACATTTCTGGACTATTCAAGTAGAACGTTTTTTCTGCATGTACACACATGAACTCAGCTAAATGTCATAGAAAAATAATAGAAATACAAAATAGTAAAATAATCACTGTGAATCACAGGTTCATGTGACGATAAGTATATCTGTAAACATAAAAGTGCTCTTTCTTAATTAATAGTATGGAAGGACGTACCCTTTAACTGCTGCACTTGTAGTTTCACGACCATCAATATCTTTCCTTCTTTCATTAATAAACTGGCAAACCAAGGAAGAAAGCAGCAGGAGTATTTTTTTCGTACCCTAAGCTCTACTTAATCAACAGCAGTCTTGTTCAAACAGGAAAAAAAAATGTAAATGAGGTTCATTAATTCTGCCGGCAATAAACAGGAAAAAGGCAAAAGCTAAACATGAAATAATGTTCTTTTTAGCCAGAGATATTCTGGGTAGGATTGCATATGGAGAAATCAGGTAGTTAAATGACCTTTCAGATTGTGAGTGACTAGGGGAATGCAGGAGTTTATGTATGGATTAGCACATTGATAGGCTCTGAGTAGCAAAAGACGATGACTAATTGCCTGACAGAGTTGCACTCCATTCAACTTGGTCACCGAAATTAATTTCTGGTTTCAGGACTGGCAGAAAGCAGCTGTAGAATTTCAGCTCAATACTCAAATTAACTGGGAGTCTAAATTATTTCTTTGCACACACAGTATTAAAGGAGCAGGTTACCAAATTGATCTTGAGTTTTATGCAGTGGAGACAAGGGCTATTCCCTCGCTTTCATCAAATGCCCTTGTTCCTTGGAATTGGAAAGGAATAAGCAGGTGCCTGACGGAAGCAGTCCACCACTGGTTTTCTGGTGGTGGCTGATTTTAACATCTGAGCATCCTTTTCCAGATTGGAAATGAGAAGGGGGTATTCTAAAACTGGTCGTGGGGCTAATTACTGCTTTTTGATGAAGTCAGACCTGGTCCCGTGCAGTTCCAGGCCTGTAGTGATTCAGGCCCTCAGGTGGCCCATGGCATGGGAATGTGGATAAATCTGCATACCCTTCTTTGCTCCGGACTTCAACAGGGCATATGAGGGGCCTTGGCTGTATATCTGTGGAATCATAATTCTACAAGGAATTGGCCTTTAGGTGATTTTAAACCATAGATTTCAAATTTAAATAATTTTAACTTGAAAATGCCTAATTTATTTTGTACGTTTAATTTATTTGTATTTTAATATTGTATCTTGAACTTTTTGTGACCCACCTTGAGCCGCTGTGATTCACCTTGAGGGTGAAATATTTATTTAGATTTATATACCGCCTTTCCTTGCGGCACAAAGCGGTTTACAGAGAACATAAATTGTGCGATGCAAGGCAACGTAGTTCAATAACTGTGTCATGAATGCGGTATCGTCAACATAATCGTAACATAACATAGGCCACATTTATTCACAAAATGTTTATTCACAGTAACATTACGGCCGCACCCCCAAAGAGTGAGGATTTCTGGATGGGATGGGGAGGGTGTTCTCTGAGTCCAGTGTATTCTTGGCCTCAACAGAACAACCTGGTCCTGTTTGAGGTCAAATGTGCTTCTTTGAGGCCGGGCATCATTAACTGGTTGGTGTTGGCCAAGCGTAGTTTACAAGTGTAAACATAAATACATTAAAAATAAACAAGACAACAAAAAAGTAGTTCTCGTAACATTTTAACAGATAATGTAAAATGCATGCATGCTGTCCAATCCGTGCATTCTGTAATTTGAATTAAAACGTTCCACTATGTACATCTAATTATTATTAAAGTTAACAATCAGCCTACCTATTAGAAGAGTGGATCATCAAAACGTTTGAATCATGAGCTTTTTCATTTGTTCTGTTGACCAAATCTTACATTAAAAAACAAAAACAAAAAACTGAAACACTTTTCAGTGTTTTGCAGGTATGATTTTAACTGCAGCATTCATGAAGAAAGATCGGTCTTCAGTGTACCCTAGTTAAGAAGTCAGTTCCTAGCATATATCTCATAATCTAATAAATTATTCTTAATAGCCCCGTCATTTTTCTTAGTTGAGTGGAGGGCAAAGACAGAACAACTTCTCCCATATCCTGATTTCCCCAAACAGAATATATTAGAATTGTGCATTTGATTTTGTATATTTAATTCTTTTTGTAAGATATTTTGACACATGTTGAAACAGTTGATTCTCTATTCAACATCTGCCTGCGCTCGGAGATCCGTGTATTATTACAAACCTTATCAAGCTGGAGCAGACTGAAAAGTTACGTCGTCTAGTTTCCTGCCCCAGAGGCAACATCTTCTTACAAAATCTATTGCACGGATGAAAGCAGGTGCACACTGGAGAAAGGTGCCTGCAGACCAAAGAGCTCTAGATGGAGCAATTTTATGAACAAGTTTGTTTTTACTATCTGCTCTTTCATTTCCTGGATAATGTTTTTAATATTTCAGCAGCCCTATAGGGTGAGTACCTTAATACTCTTTCCAGGTTCCTTTTTTTCCACCCTTTATATAAGCATTTGAATCTAAAACTCATACCTTCCACCATTTCCCCAGATGAAAACAGGAATACTATTTTATACTTATGACACCCTTGCCCTCACATTGCCTTGACCTGGATGGCCCAGACAATGCCAGTTTCATCAGATTTTCCTACAAGGTCACCACAAGTCAGCTGCAACTTGCCAGCATTTTTTACCACTACCCTGACATCAAGGATGGCTATTTGAGTGTTCCCTCCCTCTCTCCCCCAAGCCAGGGAGGAGGGATTTTTTTTTAACCTATAGGCTCCTTTGGAATTTCAAGACAGGGTGACCACTACAAAATGGCTTCCACAGCAGGTAGACCAAGCCCACACGCACAGGCGCAAATGGAAGGAGGATGGGGAATATAAATACACACTAAGAAGAAGCTCCAAGTGGGATGACAAATACACAAAAGAAGATGACCTATGGGGGATAATACACAAACACACAGGAAACACCACCAATGGAGGATAAACATGCCCACAAGTCTTCTAAGAGGGGAAAGGGGGCAGATAGCGCACACACAGAAGGCAGCCACAGAAGGAAGGAAACTCACACAACTCACAGAAGACTAGCAACAAGGGGTGGGGGAGGAGAGCCACAAAGTTGTTCTGCCTTCACCACAGCACCACTCACTTTCCTGAAACATTTGGTGGGCGCCCGGGAAATGCCTTCAGGTGCCATAGGGTGGGGAACCTTTATGTAAGCTGTTCTCTGCCTGCTGTGCTGCATTCATTTCTCCTTTAACAACCCATCCTAGCCTTCACAGACTTTTGAAAGAGAACGTCTTGGTAAAATTGACCATGATGGATTCCTTTTGGTGGTGCATAATTTCACACAGCTGATCTAGTTGTAGGGCCTTGTTTGATAGAATGCGTAATTTTATCTGTCGATCTAATTCTGCTGATTGTAAAAAAAAAAAAATTGGGACTGAAGCTCATTTAGCAACACTCCCTATCAGGTGGCAGGGAAGGGAATAACGGCTCCAAGATTTTGTATTAATTTGGGCACTAGCTGTCATCCCCTCTGCTGAAATAGATCTTCAGAAAATCGAGTGAAATTTCATGCAACTGAGAATTCGCAAAACGTTTTTAAAAGATTTTTAATCGCGTCAGAAGGAAAAAATCGAGACAATATCAGGACAGTAAGGTTACGTATTAGAAAAAAGAACAAAGTTTGAGTCCAACTGCACCTTTAAAACCCACAAAGTTTTATTCAAAATGTAAGCTTCCGTGTGCAGAATTGATATTAGAAAACAGTAACTCTTGGCAGAAAATAGGAACTCTTGGAGCATATGACATCCAGATGTCGGAAAGCAGTGCGCAGTAAGTACTATATTGAAAAGTGTTTCTTAATATTTAGTCCAGACATCTCCTTAACTATATTGAGACTTATTCTTATTTTCAATTGTTCAGCAGCACTGGCACATTTGTTTATCATTAGCACTAATCTGTGACATTTTTAGGCTAATTTAAAATCTATGCTTTTTCCCCCTGTCTCCCTTCTGGAGTCAAAGCTATCCTGTCACTATAGAATGATATTAGCTATATGGGGACAATTAGATTTTCTCCAGTAGTTTTAAATGAAAAGGGCCTACATACTGAGAGGAAACAAATGAATTCGGATGTCGGAATCCTTGGTGTGTTCATATCAGGGGCAATTACCTTGCAGGCTGGAATTTTCCAGGCTGTACAGAGGACTCGGACAACAATACTTTTGGGCATAATTTCTGGCCACATCTTTATTGTTATGTACATGAGCATTGTCAAATACCAAGGGGCGGGTCCAGCTTCTGAGCAGCCAGCTGACCAAACAAAGCCACACCTTTTGGGGACAGAACAACATGCCAGGTCAAGCTCCCCAAAACCGCCAGGTCTGCTGGGCCAATGGGAGGGTGGTATTGGTGGAGGCCCTATGGGCAACAGCCTCTATTAAGGCACCCACCATCACCCACAGAGCAAGGCAGCTCCCTCCGATCGTAGAGGTGCTGTTGCTCAGCATGCACCTAGCCTCTTATGGGGGACCCCGATAATAGTGAAGCCCAGCACGCAGGTCCAGGCTCCACACCAAAAGGATCCACCCCCTTCCAAACCACCAGCTGTGACTAATTACAAGACAATGATGGGTGCAACAAACATAGCATTGAGACAGAAAACAATTTCCAGAAGATTAAACTATGCCAGGAGGGAGGGTGGGAAAAGAGCTGCAAGCAGGGAGGCGTGAGAGAGGGAAAGCACATGGGCAACCCATTAAATGGTTTCAGGATCGCCCCTCTCCTTCCGCCCACCACACACCCTCCACATCCTGGCCTCAACCAAATTTCTGGTAGAAGAGCTCCATCTTACTGGCCTTGTGGGACTGAAGCAGCTCTGTCAGGGCCCTTAGCTCTTCCAAGAGCTCATTTCGCCAGTTGGGCCAGGGGCGAAAAAGGCCTGAACCTGGTCAAGGCCAGGCAAACCTCATGAGAACCAGGGACCTCCAATCTCTATCCTGTTTGTACCTGCAGAACTCGGAGCCCTGGGGAGCATAGGGGGTTAAACAGTCCCTCAAATACATTGAGCCCAGACTGCAAATGGCCTTGAAAGTCAAAACCAAAACCTTGAACTTGATCCGGTATTTAACCAGTAGCCAATGCAGCAGCCTCAGCACTGGCTGGATATGGGTTTTCCATGGTGCATTTTGCACCAGCTGGATTTTCGGGGTCAAGGACAAGGGAAGGCCTGCGTAGAGTGAATTACAGAAATCTAATCTGGAGATGACCATTGCATGGATCACTGTGGCAAGGTGTTCTTGAGACAGATAGAGCATTAGCAGCTGTGCCTAGCAAAGGTGGAAAAATGCCAGCTGGGCTACCTTGGTGACTATTGACAAGGAGGCATTTAGATCCTCCCCACACCAGAATCCTGGCTGAGTGCAAGATCTTCCATCACACTCCATCCATATTGATCACCGAATGAAGGATGTCATTATATTTAAAATCTTTTTGACTTAATGGAGGATCATTTTTTGTCAAGGATGGGAGGGCACTGCTGTGCAGAACACAAAAAGCTGCTGGCAATTCCCCCCCCCCGCCCACCCCATTTCTATTTGTGATAGCTTGTAATATCAGTGAACAGGCTGTGATTTTCAAGATCCAACTGGATTGCTTGTTTACTTCCCTTTGCCTTGGAC
The DNA here is from genome assembly GCF_049243985.1 of Paroedura picta. Taxonomy (NCBI): domain Eukaryota; kingdom Metazoa; phylum Chordata; class Lepidosauria; order Squamata; family Gekkonidae; genus Paroedura; species Paroedura picta. The sequence continues at coordinate 26,654,508 of NC_135382.1, read as the reverse complement.
CTGAATAACCAAAAGGAGTCATCCTTACGGCTGAGCAGTAGCATTTTTCAAATGAATTGCTACAGCAGGAATCTATAAGCAGACCATACAATTCAGGGAATTATCTGACTTGAAAAGTATATTAGCGCCATGAGATTTAAGAATAAATGACATAGATCTATGGGACCAGGAGTGAAATATGGTTTCCAGAGTTATATTAATTCCTTGTGCTGACAAAACTCAAAAATATTGAACACTGCAAAAGTGTTCCTGCTCTGTGCAGAAAATGAAAGCTTGGCCATTTTTGTTTGTACCCTGGACTCATGTGGGATGGGAGCCTTTCAAGTTGAGATTTTCTTTTATAAAAAAATACACGATTACTTGATTTTGCTTTAGGTCCTAAGACCGTTTATGCACTGGAGGTTTTATGCTAGGTTGCAGGCTGGAGTTTTAGTCGTGGCAGGTTGCCCCACCTCTTCCTGCACCCACATGGGGGAGCATTTATCCCAGTGCGCCTCATCTGCCCCCGATTTGCGCTCCTGCATGGGAGCTGGGGCAGTGAAGTTCCCAGTGCGGAAACGGTCTAAGAGAAGCATCTAGGAATCTCTGAGCATGTTGATGACATTTTCTTTTGGCTCTGTTATATCTTGTCTAACTAGTTGGGAGAAGGTTTGTCTTGGGTGTTTCCAGATTGGCATCAGCTCTTGTGTGGCTACCCACACATAGTTGTCTACCTTTCTGCCAATGTTTGCAATGTTTCTTGCAAATCTATTTTTTGTGTGATTTCTTAGTTTATCTTAAGAATCTTTGAAGTCTTTCCACAATTTTTGTTCACGCTGCTTACAAACTTACAAACACAAATAATACTAATACTAATAAGAAAGAACCAGAATAAAAGTGTACAGCCATGGATACTTTAATCAGAAAGAAATAACATGTTTTCCTGTGTAACTGCCTTGGGCTTGGCTTGTCTGGAGAAAGATAACATAGAAATGCATTTGTTGTTTGTCAACAAGTCACAGCTGAGTTATGGAAACCTCATAGGGTTTTCAAGGCAACAGATGTTCAGAGGTGGTTTGTCATTGCCCACCGCTGAGTCATGAACCTGACATTCCTTGGTGGTCAAGATATCATCAAAATACTAACAAGGGCAAAATCTGCTTACCTTCCAAGATGTGATGAGATTATGCTAACCTGGGCTATCCAGGTATGAGTAGAAGTATATTCAAAACTAATAAAAACAGCCAGCAGCAGGTCTTCAGGGAGCAGTTGATTCTTTCTGATCCTGCAAGCATTTTGACTGGAGATCCAGGATTAAACCTGGGACCCCTGGCTTTTGTTACAGGTAATGAGTAATGTTCACTTTGATCTATCATGAAAGAGCACAGTAAAGTTGGCTCAGTGAAAGCATCTACAATGTTGTTTGAAAAGTCAAATCTACTTCTGGGAATTCCACGTCCTGTAAATCTGGTATAAGAAGGCCTCTTGGTATATTTAAGGAGCAACCAAATGAAATAAGTAGTTATATGCATGATGGTTTCAGAAGTTTGGAAATTTCAGCATACTAGACGGATCTCAGTTGAGCAAGCCTCTTGTCTGAAGGATTTTCTGCCAAAAATGAAAGGGGGAAAAATCCCTTGGCAGGAAGTAAACATAAAAAATAATCTTTAATCCCTTGTCTGGCCTATTACCATTAACAATTGATGCCCTTTAATTTTGTGGGATTTTAACTACAAAATGGAATGGATAAGTAGTGATAATTGGGTTTGGAATTACATGGTCATTTATATCCACTGCGTTGCAAGAGACTGGGAGGGCGACATTAATTATTTAACATTTCCTGGCTGTGATTCCCAGTAAAGAATTTACTGATATATTCTGTTGCAAACAATTATCACCCGGCGAGAGTAAACAAACTGGTGGTGTGACGGCTTATTTATGAATGTACTCTTTATTTAGAGAGTGTTGACTCAGTCTGCTTGCATGTGTTTGCTTTGTGATGTGAGAGTGTGGCAAAGTGTTGTGATTTCCCTTTTCCTTCCACATATCCTACCCTATGCTTAAAAAACATCTCTTTCACACTAGTGATTGTCTCAGGTGATTCCACACCACAGGTGCCACTCTGAGCTGCCACTGGTGTGTAGTTGCAGAGCTGCATGCTACACACACACACACACACACACACCCATACCTCCTGCACAAAAATAGTAGTCTAGTCTCAGTTTGTCTTCTAATAGCTTGGCTCCAAATGTGGGCAGTAACCTCATCAACCTGTGGTCCTCCAGATGTCCATGGACTACAATTCCCATGAGCCCCCACCAGCATTTGCTGGTGGGGCTCATGGGAATTGTAGTCCATGGACATCTGGAGGACCACAGGTTGACTACCCCTGAGCTAGGGCACATCTAGGGCTTTAGAAATTCATCATGTCCCTTGGCTGTTAGCCACAGGCTAAGAGCCAAAGACCCCAGTTTAAATAGTGTAGGTACCTGTGGAAAAAACTGTACCAGTAGTTTGTGGATGTGTTGTATGTTGAGGTTTTGCTGCATAAGCTATGGCACTGGCCCAACTGATGAACAGGTCAAAGCCAACCACATGTGAAAGCCAGAACGTGAGACAATACCAGTTAGTAGTATTAGAGGCCAAGCTCAGGTATAATGGTAAACTTTGATCTGCCTAGACGTAATGAAAGGATTCAGAGCGGATAAACCCAAAGTTGGCATTAGACTTCATTTTGGCATTGCACTTACCCAGTACTGTTTAAACAATTGCACTTCTTAAATATAAGTGAAGCTGCCTTATACTGAATCAGGCAACCAAAAGTCAGTATCGTCTGCTCAGACTGGCAGCAGCTCTACGGGGTCTCAGGCTAAGGTCTTTCATATCATCTCCTGTCTGCTTCTTTTTAAATGAAGATGTCAGGGATTGAAACTGGAACCTTGTGCATGCAAAGCAGGTGCTCTGCCAGTGAGCCATGGCCCCATCTCCATGCACCTTTAACTGTTGAGCATGCACTTTTGCCGTGCAGATGTAAAATGAAATGTGTCCTGTGTCTAAAGTTGGCCACCACTATGTATTAATGCATTTTTGTGTTGATTTAGAACATATTTGTCTTTGCTTGTGTTTTCTACATGCATTCATGAAGGGGGGGGGGTCTGGATTCAAACAACATTATGAATCCTGCTATTTATTATTTTCTCCAGTCTTTGGTGCTTTCATTGCATTAAAAAATACAGTTGTCAGCAAGAAAAAAATAGCCTTAAACAATGCTCAGAAATCCACTGGTTTTATGTTGTTATGTGCCTACTCTGATGTCTTTCTGCATAAGCAGATTTTCCTTTGTTTTCTTTTGTGTAAGTTTTTTTTTTTTAAGGTTTGATTTCCTTAAATGGGAGACCCAGAGCAGTTACAGAGAGGGGAACTGGTAGGATAAAGGGTAACACTATCCCTACTAGAGAAAGTTGTCCAATTAAGCACAATGTCAGGAGTTGTTGTGGGTTTTTTTTAACATTTGAATTTGCTGCAAGGGGCTACTAATTTCAGACTTAATGATCTCTTCTTCAGGAGTCTGCATTGCAAAACTTCACTTATAATTTCAGAATATCTATCCATCTGTGATAAAGAGCAGCCTAGGGCAACCGGGTGAGTGAAGTTGCCTTTTATCCCTAGAAAATAATCCTTCAAAAACAGAGGGGTGGAGGGCTGAAAAGAGAACAGACATCTTTTATCTTCATGGCTTCCCAGATCCCCCCTGTTGACATACAGAGAATTTCCCCTATCAAGTCTCCCCCCCCTCCAAAAAAAACCCCAAACACATTTACTATTTTACTATGTCTTCAGCAGGTATGGAAGAACATATAAACAGTCATTCTGCTAGTGATGATGTATTTGTATCTTACTTTTTGGCCGGAAGTTCCTCCCAATAGTTTATGCTTTAAAACATAATTTGAACTTCTGCCCTTCTGCCTCCCATTCTCCGTATGTTGTCAACCCTATTGAATGGATTCAAAATGGCATGTTTATTGTAAATGTATTGCTCCAGCAGGGATGCAGTATTGGCTTTTATTTGGTTATTAAAAGCCAGGATCCAAAGACACGTCACTGTTTGTGTGTATGTGACCAAGGAAACTCTGGACTTGTGCTGCTCATATATGAATTTCCTTTTGAAACGTCTGGCTGAAAAAGTGGGAAGCTTAAAAAAATGCAACGTATAAGGGATGTTTAATACCGTTTATGTGCACACGTACCCAGAGTTCTAAAGGAATCAAAAACTGGGTGTGTACAGTTCTTTTGGCTGCTATAAACAGCACTTTGCACCTTGGCTGAAATTTCCTTAATGGATGACTTACAGAATTGTTGCTCTGTGATCTTTCCCCGTTGTCAATTCCCTTGATGTATCCCTTTGCCCAATAAACTGCATTATTAAGCACAGATATGCAGGCATGCAGTTATTTGATTTGTGCATTATGTTTTGTTCTGGCAAAGATAACTTTGTTCCTTGAATAATAACAGTTGGAGCAATGAAAGGGGGGGGAGTTTTAAAATGATAATTGGCATAAATTACCAGAAGCATTTGCATCGGTGTAAATAACTCAACCCAAATGAATTAGTTGTTTTTTTTTTTTAATGGAAGTCAGTGAACACGAATAGTCACTTAAAGTGTAACTAGAATTGACTGTAGCGTGTATCAACCTAATAGCTGGAGTCCTGGTTCAATACCATGAACTTGGGAAGGTTTGCCTAATGAAAGAACTGACGTTTTCTGTGCAGTAGCCGCATTCATCAGATTGCAGAGTGTTCATTACACTACAAAGGGCTGCCAATGTGAATGGTTAGGGTCATCTGTTAGATGAGCCTGATAGGGACAGGAGATAAGAGGAAGAATTGAGGCGCTTTGGCTTTGTAACTAGCATATTCAAAAAGTGCGTTGCTTTGATGACCTTTCACCAGGACATTAGAATCTCTGCTCTGACCAGTAATTGGGCTTTGAGACTTGTAGTCCTGGTAGACCTGCATTTGGCTTCCTAGAAATTAAGAGTCCTCATGGCTACAGGACACCACGCACTAACAGCGTATTATGTAAGGCCATGATATTTAATTTGGCTGTGTTTAAATAACTCTGAACGGTATCTGAAAGAAGCTGCCTCTACCTTTCAATTAGGGCTAATTAGGCGGGTAAGAGGGCCCTGTTTTGTGGTGCTAATTTGGAAAGGTGCCATGTACCAAGAGTTGATTTCCTCAGAGAGAAGAGGAGCCTTGAGCCACTGGGAAATGGGAAAGAAACCAGACATGGTGACTGGCAGGGTCAAAACCTGGAAGGTTCAATGCTGAGTAAAAAAACAGGCATGGTCACTCAGCAGGGATTTGCATCCATTCTGTGACTTGCTGGCCTAATATGAGTAGGGTTACAGTTGTTTCTCAGAGAGCTTAAGAGCGGTGGAAATGGTAAAGAATTTTTTAACAAGTTGATTTGCACTGTCATCCTAAGCATCATTCACCCTCCTGACTTTAATTGACTTAGGAGGGAGCAATTCTGCTTAGGTTGGCCATGTTAATTCTCTGCCATTTAATAGAGCCTTTCTGTTCTACAGCAAACATGCTCAGAGAGTCAGTTTGGGGCAGTGGTTAGGAGTGCGGACTTCTAATCTGGCGAGCCAGGTTTGGTTCTGCGCTCCCCCACATGCAACCAGCTGGGTGACCTTGGGCTCGCCACGGCACTGATAAAACTGTTCTGACTGAGCAGTGATATCAAGGCTCTCTCAGCCTCACCTCCCTCGCAGGGTGTCTGTTGTGGGGAGAGGAAAGGGAAGGCGATTGTAAGCCACTTTGAGACTCCTTTGGGTAGAGAAAAGTGGCATATAAGAACCAACTCTTCTTCTCATACCTACCACAGATTCAGAGAAGGAGCCACATTAGTCCATTCTGGCAAAAGAAAACAGAAGTCTTGTGGGACCTTAAAGATGCTTCGGTGTAAATAGTTTAACAGTTTCCCCACTTCCTGCCTCGCAGTATGGCAATACGGACTTACTTTTTGTGAGCACAATGCAGGGTATTTGGTGGAGAATTGAGGCTGTTTCAAACAGTAGCGGCTTACATGATATTCTTTATAAACATGCCTTTGTTCACACACACATTATGGAATTTACTGCTCTGCGATAAATTACACTTACATATTTCAGAGGCACAAAATAATGCATTCCTATCCCTCTTCTGTGCCTTTTTTTTTTGAGGCTAACATTTTTAGGAGTTGAAAATATATGTACATGGAAAAGGACTCATTTCTCTGTTTCATGTGCTACATTTTGTGCTTTGGAGGAAACACATATGGAAAGAACACAGTTCTGCTGGTTCTTAGGTTGTGTTGGTCATGTGCATATATAGGCAATGTGTAGGGTTATCAGTTCCCCCACATGTGTTTCTTGTTTCTTGGCCACCTCAGAGTGTAAGCAGGAGGAAGAAAATCAAAATGTCCAGGACATTAGTCTTCTCTAGGAATTGTTGAAAACTATAATTTTATCACAGAGTTTCCAGTTATTGCTAGAGAGGTGTGTATGAGTTTGGACAATGGGTATTTTTGCTTAATTGTTGAGCAATTTCTCTTTGAAGGTTTCTTCTTTACCTGGCAGCTAAATAATGAAGTAACCGTCAGGAGAGAGTTTCATTGATGGGACACAACAGGTGAGAATGGCTCTGATCTTTTGTATTCTTATCTCAAAAGAACAGAGCTCTCATAAGAACATAAAAAAGAGCTTTTGGGTTGGACCAGTAGTCCTTCTATTCCAGCATTGTATCTCACATAATGGCCAACAAGAGGGCATAGAGGCCAAGGCTTTCTACATAACCAGTGTAGAATGGCATATGGGGTTCCCCCCTCCTCCATCTTGGTGAATCCAGTTAAGAGTCTGAGGAGATAAGGTAGGATAGAAGTATTCCAAGAGATTTCTTAACTGGACTCACAAGGATTATTTTATCTGCATATACTAAGTCATCTGTAACCGTAGCAAATATTTTGACAACAGTGATGCTATTGTCTCTGTCCAATACAGCATTCAACAGTTGTTTAAGAAGAGGGCCATGTGCTTGGTCTGGCCATAAAGGCTACAAACTGTTTGGGTTTTGTGTGGAAGATGTGCTATTTTGCTCAGGGATTTATTGTTGTGGTTAGTTTGGAATCCTAATTGACTGACATCTGAGAACACTGTTCCTTTTATGTATGCATGCATAACTCAAAATAAATCAATTTTGAGTCTATCATAACTGATATTAAGTGGAAAGTCTAAGGATAATTAGGACTCCTAGATATAATGAAGAAATAATTCTCTGTGAAGTACAATAGCGAGAAGAGTTTTGAATTTTGCTTTCTGTGTTTCCAGGATAATTACAAGAATCATAATTATATTGAAATAGATGAATTCTGCCTTTTTTGTTTCACATCTTATAATTTTTTCCAATAGTTGGTTGATTTTTCATTATTTTTTTTCCAGTTTTGCTTTGTGTTTCAAGTCAGGCCAAGATTTTCTTGTTCAATTTTTTGTCAAAGTAACCTAGCGAGCCATTATCAGAATTTTGTTAAAAAGGAGAAAAACAAGAAGGTACTTTCTTGTTTTGTTCTGCGTTTCTAACCAGAATGAATATAAAACTAAAAATCTTTTCTGAAGTTTTTACATATCTCAAAATGCAGATAAACTACCTTCTCGTAAAAAGACACCGGATAGTGGTGGTATCAGTTAACACTCCAGATTGTTCCTGAATATCAATGAGGATAAAGTTTATTTTCAGACCAGCATCCAGAATTATGATGCCTATAATTCCGTGATAGAAATCGGGATCCTATTCTCTCTCCCCGCCCACAGTTACAAGAAACAGAATCACAATGTATCTGCCCTGAATTTATGATCTTTGATTGAATTACAACTAGCTGGGTAGGTAAATTGTCTCAGCATGGGAGGTTACTTAGGTGGCATACCTTTTTTTGGCGGAATATGAAAAGCGACAAGTCAAAAAAGGTCTGCGCTAAAGAACATTAAGAAGCCCCCAGACCTGCATTTCAGTGTTCATCATTTGTACCGATTATGGCGTGACAGCTTTTGAGTTTCCAATGATAACAGCCATCTGACTTGATCTGAGTTCAATGGATTTTCACTGAAATAGAATCATCGCCTTTGTGATGGATAGAAAAAGTAAAGCAATACATCCTGATAAATGCTCCTGCTCCCCCTCCGCCCACCCCCCCCACCTCCCTTTACTGTGACCTTGTACAGTCTGTAAGTGAGCAAAAGCTGAGCCTCGGCCGGAGCTGAAATGCATCAGGACTTTGAAATTTAAGTAGCTCTGAAACCCATCAATGGGGTGAAGGGAGAATGGCCTGTGAAAACGATGCATCATGCTTAGAGGGCTCGCAGGGAAGCAGGGGTATGCTGAAGGTCAATACGCAGACATGTCCTGGAGGAACGGCTCAGACGCTCATTCGCATTCACCTCTCAGAGTTGCGGCCGCTGTGCCACTGCGAGCAAAGATCAGTTGGAGAGTAAAATAAAACAAGGATTCCGGAGCGTATAATTTCTTCTCCGAAGCAAATGGCAAAAGGGGGGACGGCATAAAATAGCTGTAACCTTATTGTGGCAGTGTTGTGCCCCAGCTAGCAGGGAGCGTGGCTATAGATGGAGTGTTGATATTCTGCACACGGCTGCAGCTGCTTTGGAAGCCTGCAAGTCTTATTACTTTTATGTAACATTTGTTTATTTTTTTTTATGCATCATTTGCATGCGTGGCCTTTGCTTGACAGTGATAAAAATGAGAAAAGTCAACGTTAGAAGGTCTAAGTATGTGGACTGTTGTGATTGTGATTATTGATCTAGGTCCATTACTGCTTGCAAAACAAAGTCTCCAGTTCAGTGAAGGCTGAAGGTTTGAGAGTGGGGCTAGGGTTGCCATCCTCCAAGGATGGGGGATGGAGATCTCCTGGAATTATAGCTCATCTCCAGAGGACAGAAATCAAATCCCCCTAGAGAAAATGGATACTTTGAACTTGGACTCTGTGCCATCACATCCCTGCTGAGCTCTCTTCCCTCCCCCAACTGTACCCAGCCCAGGCTCCATCCCCAAATCTCCAAACCAGGATTGGCAGGTGACAATTGTGGGTGAGGACTGAAGGCCAAACTGGGTACGATGGGAGCAGATCTATTAGTTTAAACCTGGCTGCATCCATGTCACACAAAATGGAGAGATGAGATCATTTTAAGAGTAAAAGGAGTGGACAGTTCAAGAAATGTTAGCTGGTCCCAGGAGCAGTGAGGTGGCAGAGATTAAAAAAAAAGAAAAAGAAAACAGCATCACATGATACCATGAAACAACTTCCAGTTTTAGACCCAGAAGTGATATAGTGGCACTGTGTAATGCTGTATTAACCAGGGTTTCGGGAAACCCCGGGGTTTCTTGATGGCCCTTGAAGGGTTTCCCAAATAGATAGGAGTTAATTGTTTTTTAAAAATATTTTTAAAATTTGTTAAATATTTATTAGGTGATATGAGCTTATATTGTCCTGTCTGTCTGCCCCTCCCCTCAAAATGACCAATGATGGGTCTAGAGGGGGTGGAAAGGGGAGCGCCCCCAGGTGGTCATGGACACAGCTCTGCTTCCCAACCATATTCTACATGATTGGACCACTTGGGGTTTCTTGAAGCCTAAAGAATGTTTCAGGGGTTTCTCAATGGTGAAAAATTAAGAAAGACTGCTCTAGGAGGTTCTCAAATCTCTATTTTTTTTAATCCAGCAGGAACACGGACATCAAGGATAACATGGTAACCCTTTACTTAGTGCACCCTCCTCCTAAGTGTTCTTCTCAGCCAAGTTCTGATATTGGAAGTTGGCTTGGCTGTGGGGGAAAAAAACTTGTAGGGAAAAAAAAACTACAGGGAAATAAGAGGCAGATGCTGAGGAAGTTCAGCTCCATCACCTGCAGTGGCCTTATCGCATTTTTATTGCACATTTTACTGCATTGCTTTTAGTTTTATAATTCGCCTTGAATCTCAGTGAGAAAGGTGAACGATAAGTGAAATACATTTTTTGACCATAAAAACGAGACCCCTCTATATACACCAACCATTATATATACCTGCCCTCATCAGGTGCAGCATGGTCTTCTCTTAAGCTGCTGCTTGAATAGGTTAAACTCAGTAACCTTTGCTTGTGCAGTCTCTTATAAATGAATAGTAGGGGTGGAATATTTGCTCATTTGTTTGAGTGTGCTTGTTTGGTCCAGATTCACCCAATTATTTATTTTTTTTATTCCCTGTAGTACGAATGCCAATATGGGGAGAATTCCTGCCTGGCTTGCGCATCATTTTTATAATTTGTTTCACAAAGATCCAAGGTGCCAGAGCCTCTCTATGAGATGCTTTCAAACAGAATTAAGTGAAATTAGTACATAAATTTGAACCCACACTTTCCCATGCCTAGAGCAGGAATTGCTGAACAATTTGAGGGGCTTATTAGCATTTTATGCAAATCAGTTATTACTGTTCTCTACTTCCTTAATTATCTATGTTATTTCAATACAACCCTTTCTTTGATGTCCCAATTCTATATTTAAATAGTGCAAGATTTCTATCATATCCTCCCGTGGAGGTTTCTTCCATGCAAAAACATGCCAACAGCAGCTATTTTAGAGACAACTGGGAAATGTTTAATTGGTTAATCCCATTTGAGTTCTGAAGGGTCTGTTGCCACTCACAGAAAATCAGAAACATGTCTCGCACAGGCTAGGAGAAGTTTACTAAAACCTCCAAGACTTCCCTTGAAATGCAGCCCCAAAGACATTTTTGTCTTTTCGATATCCCATGGGAAATCATTCAAAAGGAACATTTTAAAAAAATCAGATTTCTTTGAAATGTGTTAAATGATTGATTCTTAGTAGAATTATTTCAAATTAAAATATTAAGTCGTTTCTTTTCCCCTTCTTGGATTGTGAAATGGGGGCAGCTTTTTAACCCTTGATCCCCAAGAGGGAGGGAAGAAAACTTTGGGCTGCGGAAACCCCCGAAGGCTATGATTCAAACACTTTGCAAATATATTACTGTGATTTGCAGGCAGAGAGGTTTATGCTGCAGATCTGCCACAATCCTGTGTTTGCATATTAATCGTGCGTGATTGTAGCGTTTTATAGTGGTGCCGATGAAAGCAGCTCCCGAATTTTAACTGCCGGGTGTGTGGTACCTCCCTGTGCCTTGCATTAGAGATACGTCAGAGTAAATTGCCACCTGATATAATGTCTCTCGTTTTCAAGGCATTGTCACCTGCATTATCCACACCTGAGACCCTTATCTTAATATTTTCATTATGTTTTAATGCAGCTCTGCCGGACCACAAAGCCTTTCCATGATTAATACTGTGAGTTATGGAAACCTGAGTTCAGCCGCCTCTCTTTACTTTCAAAAGTTCCTTTTAGATTGTACTGAAATGTTTTTATTATTATTTTTTACTCAGAACAAATTTAGAGGTCAATAGCACCTTTAAGACCAACAAAGTTTTATTCAAGGTATGATCTTTTGTGTGCACACGCAAACATTGTTGGCCTTAAAAGTTCTACTGGACTCTACATTTATTCTGCTGCTTCAGAACAGCACAGCTACCTACTTGAATTTAATTTTTACTAAGTTAAAACATTTTTAAAAACTGTTTATAAAACACATTTATAGGATTAAGGGGACATTCTAGGGAGAATCACCTTGATGTCTGTTTTCTCTTTTTCCATCCATTGCTTATTTTTCCAAATGCACATTATAGATTTGCAAACTAAAGCTTGGGAAATTCCTAGAGGCTTGGAGGCAGGGTCTGTGGAGAGGGGAGTGGTGGAATCTGCCCTCTGACACTTATTTTACCCAGGAGAACTGATCTTTGTAGTCCAGAGATCAACTGTAATTCTGGGAAATCTCCAGGAAATCTCCTGGTTTAGGAAGTTTTTTGCCATTTGATTGTGAGGCTTCCTCTCTTCCACAAATCAAAATTTTCCAGCTGGCTAGCATAGCCCGACTTCATATGAAATGCCCACCTGAACTGTGACTGATCTCCCCCCCCCCCGCCCCACCCCCACCCCCGCTGGCAAGTACATTGTTCCAACTCTGAAATTATACAGTCTAAAATCATCATCATGTATTTTCATCAGGATGAAATATCGAGAGCACTGCTTAGTGCAAGGTTTTATTAATGATGTGCTGTCAGAAGCTGGATGCTCTGCATATTTGCATATTAAACAGCTGAGTGAAGAAACATTCCTTTTATTGCTGCAGGGAATAAATCAGTTTAAAGCAAGTTCTCATCATTTATACTCCTTTCTGCTAAATCTTCTTTTATTGAAATAAATTGTTGAAGTGCTATGCTCATTCTTTGAATACTGATGAAATTTACCTTGATAGGAACCTAGGAAAACATAATATTTTTCTTAAAGAAGCAGCGTTGTTCCTTACCGAAGGGGGACTTTAATTATCTGCAAGGAAATCTGTGAACACCAAAGAAGGTAAAGATCGCTGCAAGAAAGAGAGCAAGGGATTTTAAAGGAAATGTGTACTTCTATCCATTAAATGAACCATAATTCTAGGAGTAATTGTTTTTTTTTTTTAAATTTCACAGCTTAGTAAGGCCTTTAGTCCAACTGCTCCATTGGTCCTTCTGTTTGTATTCTGTTTTTATAACTAGAATTTCCAGCTCCGAGTGGGGAAATTCCTGGATATTTTAGGGGCGAAGCCTGAGGGGGGCAGGGCTTGGGGAGGGGAGGGGAGGGAACCTCAGCAGGGTCTATCACCATGATGTAATCTGTCATATATATAATATATATAATGTAGTAGTAATTTTGAACTGTTTTCTGTTGTCTGAAGATCAGTTGGCAATGCTATCTGTATCCAATAATCCCATTGAACATAGATGTACAAGAATAAATTGTGGTAGATACTTTCACTATGTTTTATATGTGAGTACCACCTCTTCTCCTGCCTTTGTTTCCAAAAGATGAAGATTCTTACCTTTAAGGCTCTAATTGTCTTGGGTTCTGGAAGGATCATCTCCTCCTATGTTCTCTGGCCCTCGGCATCCTCCCTGGTCACCAGTGGGGGAAGAAGGAGTAGGGCTGCCATATCCAGGTTGGGAGACTCCTGCAGATGTAGAAATGGAGCCTGGAGAGGACAGGGACCTCAGTGGGATACAATGTCATTGAGTCTACTCTCTGAAGCATCCATTAATGTAAATGTAATCTATAATGTCCAGTAGCTATTTTCTCCAGGGGAAATTATCTCTGTATTCTGGGTGCCACCTGGCACATTGCTACTGAGCTGCATGATTCACAGCATACTGCATTTCCATGGGAGTCATATTTCAGCAACAGATCTGGGAAACACAATGGCAGCAGGAAGGTTGTGTTGTGCAGGGGTAGTGGCAGGCGGGTATTTTGCAGGACGTTGGGATTGTGTTCAACACAATACCATCTTCCTACATTATTTTTAAAGCCCTGGTCCACCCCATGGTGTCATGAAGCTGTCCAGGGCAATTTTTGCCTCCTGCACGGGTCTTCCTGTCCAGACGTGCCAGCCGTGGAACAGGTCCTGTTGGCCCCCACATGCCAAAAGGGAACATGTAGAATCTGCATTCCCTTAGTGGGGGCTTCTGGGGCCTGATCTTCACCAGGCCTAGGGGAGTGGCAACCTGGCAGCAACATCATGTAAACATGGGGATTAGTCCCGGGTCCATACTGACGCCATCCCGGCCTTTTCCGACTGTGTGAAATCAGCCAGAGGAGGCCTGTATGTCCAGTTGGAATCCCTGTTCATTGCTGCTTCCATATTAAAAGGCTCTAGAAAAGACATAAAGCAGTTTGCTATGTGACACTTTGCATTGTGTATTCAGAGATTGCCTTGGAACTTGGTACGTGTATTTTTTGCAGTGCCATTCTCCTTTTGAAGTCTGTTTTAAAAAGATGTGTATATTTTTCTAAGGGGAGAGGCCACAGATGCCAATAGCATCTATGCTTTGAAGGTTTACGATACCAATGTGATATTGCGGTGTGTGTTCTGAAAAGACAGTTCTACATTTCAAGTTTGAACCCCAGCTCAACATTCACTCCCTGCTTTTAGGAGGATCAGGGGAAGGCATAGAAGCCAGCTTGGTGTAGTGGTTAGGAGTGCGGACTTCTAATCCGGCATGCCAGGTTCGATTCTGCGCTCCCCCACATGCAACCAGCTGGGTGACCTTGGGCTAGTCACAGCCCTGATAAAACTGTTCTGACCAAGCAGTGATATCAGGGCTCCTTCAGCCTCACCCACCCCACAGGGTGTCTGTTGTGGGGAGAGGAAAGGGAAGGCCACTGTAAGCCGCTTTGAGCCTCCTTCGGGTAGGGGAAAGCAGCATATAAGAACCAACTCTTCTTCTTCTTCTAGAACATGCTGGAAATGAACACTCCCTTCCGCATTTAGGAAACACAATGGTGCTCTGTATGTGTGTTTTAAATCTCCGTCTTATAAAAGCTGGAGTGGAGAGAAACCATATAGGAACCCATTTAAACATTGTACTTTAGTGCTTAATACAAGTGCTTACTTTACATTGTGTTTAAATAAAAGCCACTATCTGTTCTGAGCATACCTCTGCACCATCCAGGATCAATACAGTGCCTCTACTGTCTGTCTCTATTTTGTCTGTTGGTGGCACCATGCTGTTAGAAGTCTGTAAAGAGTCAGAAAGGAGAATCATGGAAGAAAGTTGGCTCTTGTATTTACCTCTTTGTTTCTTGAGCTTAAGAGGAGGTCTGCAGAAGCTTTGTTACAAAACCTGGGATTTCCTAAGTTTAAGTATATTGATTGCTTTGAATTCACAACTGATAATTTATAACAGTGAATGATTTGGAGGGGGAAACAGGCAAGGTCTGCCTCTTTTTTTACAGGACTTAAAGGCAGGTAGGTTTGTTTGTGTGTCAGTGAGACAGAGAGAGGTAGGCTGGGATATGGTTAACTCTTTCCTCCCCGTCCTTTTTTTCCCCAATGGAAATTCCTTTCCACCACCTCAGTTAAAACCCTGTTTCCTGTTACGGCTGCTCTGATCTGAAATGTTCAGATTTGAATGCCCCTCTCCCAACCTTGCACTAATTTCAACAATGGATGACAATAGTCATAACAGTAATCTGAAAGTAGC
This sequence comes from Paroedura picta, assembly GCF_049243985.1. Taxonomy (NCBI): domain Eukaryota; kingdom Metazoa; phylum Chordata; class Lepidosauria; order Squamata; family Gekkonidae; genus Paroedura; species Paroedura picta. The sequence continues at coordinate 26,639,358 of NC_135382.1, read as the reverse complement.
TGTTTTATTGCAAAGGAACTTCAAGAACAGTCTAGAAAGGGAGATTGCAGAAATGCAAGTTATCACAATACTCAAAACTATGACATACCCTGGACTCAACAGGGACATAGGGGTTTTTTTTTTTAATCTCACTCCCTGGTCTTGGGATAAGATAATTGCCAGCAATTCCCTTACATGAATGTTTCACACTTGTATGGTGACAGATGGGGCAAACAGCAAATGGTGCAAATGGTGCAAATGGTGGGGTGGGAGCCTTTGATCACTGAGAGAGTTTTATTTCTCCTATGTTTTTGTGAACTACAACTGAATTCCAAGGGATTGATTGGCTGTTTTGGCAAAGAATTATCATATGGCTGTATTTGGATTTGTGACACAGTTTACTAATTAATTTTTGCTATATATTCCCACTGTCATGATGGAAGATCATAGTCTGAAGACGAGTGCTTGCACTCGGAAGCTCACACCTTGAATAAATCTTTGTTGGTCTTAAAGGTGCTACTGCACTCTGATTTTATAGTAAGAACCAGTATTGATCAACAATAGCATAACAATTAGCAATGCAATAGAACTTTTCAGACAGAACCTGTAAGGGGGAGGAGGGTCAGTTGGGTTCAGGATGTGGAGGATGTGGAGTTGGGGGTAGGATATCCTCCAGCAAGAACCTGGCTTGAGAGAAAGAGAAAAAAAAGATCTCTCACAGAAATCTTCATAGCGAGGGAAGGATTTAAAACCTGGATGTCCCCCAGTCTCCTGCTTAGCTCTGTTTTCACAATAAGGTATTCTGCTGTTGGTGTTTTAAATCTAAAGCCTAGGGTGGAAATAATGGCTGTTACCATTATACAGTGGCAGAAAATAATTTCAAAAATCAACAGAGGCTTTTTGTTGTTTGCAAGGCATGCCATTTGCCTTCCATTCCACCTTTTTTTAATCATAAAAGACAGTGGGTGAGAGAATCGTTTAAGTACAGTTACAATATAAATCATTGGTGACAGAAGTTTCGTAGTATCATTTTTGAAGAAAATGCACATTTAATAACACACAAAAAATGTCAAAACACCCTCTGCCAAGTGAACTACAGCATTTACTTTATGTTTTTGTCTCAGAGGCTGGGTTTAGTGTGGGCATTTTTGTATACTCAAGAACAGAAGCGTCGAAGGCTTTAGCTCTTATTTATTTTAATTGGACAGCATTAAGTTAGCAGACTTCAGGATAACAAAGCAGTCTTTGGCAAGTGACTGCAGCTTCCCTTGAAAGCTTAGAAACTCCTTGAAGCTCAACTCTTGAAAGAGTCAAGTTGGTGGCATTTGGGTATCACATGACCAGGTTTGTATTTTTTGCATCTACTGTTACTGTTCGGAGTTTTCCACAAATGCATGTCTTCATTCTGGCTGCTCTCCTGCTTATTCTGCTGATGTATGGGAGTTTATTTTAACAGGCAGCTGGACAGATTTTGTACAATGTCATTTTTTCTGTAGTCAGTGTAATGTATTTAATGAGAGAGGCTGTTCCTTGGGAAAAAAATTAATTGATGAGAAAAAGATGCATAATTGTTTTTGTTCCCCTTTCCTTATTCTTAAGTTAGGAAAAGTGTCAGATGGGTTTGTTCATAGGCAGAAGAGGTGGAGGAAGCAGAATAAATTTTGACATATGTATACCCTCCCCCCCCCCAAAAAAAATCCTGAAATTAAATAGGCATTGATATCAAATAAGGAAATCATGTTATTTGGGTCACATTATGATTCAAGACCCAATACTTCAACAGCAGTATTATTATAATAATAACAATCATCAGTATCATTATTAATTAATTAATTAATTAATTAATTAATTAATTAATGTATATCCTGCATTCTTCTGAAGACTCAATCTTAGCCAAGTTTCAGAAAGGATCTTTCAAGCTTGACTACTCTAGAATGCAATTATTAACTGTACATCTAATATCTTAATTATGTATTTGTTTGTTTATGCATGCACACATTTTATTTTTATTTTTGTGTTCCCTGAGGAACCCAAAATAATTTGCAATTAAAAAATAATTAAATAAGCAAAGATGGGGAAAGATATAACGAAGCCTCTGCTGAACAACACCCTAGCCTGGTCTTGGAACTCCAGGCTAAGAGCCAAGTTTATGGTTTATAGACCTGTGTGATAGAACTCACCCTCCCTCTTAAGCTACCGTTAGATGTGTTCCAAGATTCCCCTGTTTCAAAAGTTGGTGGTTGTAATGATAAAACAGGAAAAAGGCAAATCATGTATGCCACTCATCTCCTTGGTGAAAGGCTGGGGTGGAGTTGCCCATCTCTAGACATCCGTTCCCCTGGAGAAGATGGCTGCTTTGGAGGTTAGACTATGGCATTATAACCAGCTGAGGTTCCAGCCCCAAATCTCCAGGGATTCCCTGACCCAGAGGTGACAACCCTGAACATTCAGTGTTTGCCTGCCAGTTAGCCTGTCAAGTGTCTCTGTGGTTTCCTGTTCTGTTTCTAGTGCTCTTCAGGAGCTGCCGCAAGGGCTGCCTACTTCCCTTTTGAAGGGAAAGTAGGGAAAGGCTTAGGGTTAGCTCTTGTATTGTGTTTTAATTTTTTTTTAATGTTTTTAACTATTATCGTAAGCTTGCCTTGCACCATGAGGAGAGGTGGGATATAAAGGTTTTAATGGATTAAATAAATATTGTTTTTATTTTTTATGTGCTGATGCTGGTAGGCCCCCAACCCATGGGATCCGAATCCTTATGTTAGCCACTTGTATGTTTGAAAGTAATATGTCATCCATAACTAAGGTGAGTCGTTGCTTTGCGTTTCCCGCTCCCCCAGCATAGGAAGAAGATCGGGTACTGCTTCTGATAAAGCTGCCCTATGAATTGGGCTGGTAGTAGGCCAATTGTCTTCATTCTGTAATGAGATGCATTACAGATTTGCTGAATTGTAGTTCTGTGCTGTGCTAGTTGGCTACGCTGCATTGGTTTATCTATCGACTTGGATCTGGAAGTGCTGTCTGATTAATTCACTAATTCCTTGCCACATCTTTGGAAACAATTCATAGACACCTTCTGATTCAGTGATTTTGTGTCGCCAAGAGAAACTGCTACCTGTTTTCAAATATCTTTTTATTTATTTTTTTAAAAATTATAGCATTCATCTGCATAGTGTATAAATGTAAGTACATCAGTCACAGTAAGATATCAAATACATTTTATTTATTTATAAATTTGTTTTTTTTAGAAAACTTCACCCTTTGCCACAGCCACCTCATTGTCCTCTTACCCCAGAAAGGAGACATCCTGCCACTCTTCTCTTCCACTTGGACACCCAGCTTCCTGCCTACACATTCTCCTTCTAAGCATTAATGACGCGGGGAGAGGGGGAGCCGTGATAATGACTCCTGTCCTGTCTGCCTGCAGCCTCCCTGTCTCAGCAGTAGGACCGGTGGTGGCAGTACCGGTGGTGCTTGCTATGCTCAATGTTGAATAAAGGCTGTGGCCAAATATTTTATGCCAAATTATGGTTGTCAGTGTCCTCATTAGGCAGTCAATATCCCCCTGCAAGGCAAAAAATGTTCACGGCCTTTGGAGGATTTAAACCTTTCTTCCTTTTAAATTTTTTCAGACTTTCCTGCAATCCTAGATGGCTTCCTAAGCTTGCAGGAAAATCTCTTTGCTCTCTCTCTCACCTGGCTGATCTGCAAAGATAAGTATCCACAGATAGGGTTATGATACCTATTCGTTGAATTGGTTTATAGATCCTTATAGGCCCAAACTTTCACCTAGAAAATCTGTTGCTCAGAAGGTGGCTCTTCTCATCAATTTTCAACTCCAGGTTTGGCACCTGCATTTCATGGGATTCTGCATCACTGATTCCCATGACCTCAGGTGAACCGTTATTGCAGTGAGTACCTGATGAGCACCACCAGTTTGTCAACCATGGAATTTCAGTCTATATATCGATGTGCAGTTTTAGACTCCGGTCATATGACTGGCAGAATCATGATATTCAGTAAGTATCTAAGAAAGACCACTTTTTAAAATATCCCTTACAGTTCACTGAAGTATTATTGTAGTAATTATGAGAGGCACAGCAATTTCTTGAAACCGTTACAGCAAAAATTACAATAGAGCCTGGATGAGAAAGAGGATCAGAGTAAAAAAATGAAGAAAGAGAAACAAAAGAGAAGAAGGGATAAGCAAGCAAAGCTCAGAATGTGGAATTAATAGCTAATATATGCTTCTGAGAATGCTCCTGAAACATGGATTGGGGTACTCAGCACTGTGAGATTTCAGCAAGACTGTTCTTGGAGCTAGTATTCTATCCAGTGTTGGCCTGGGGCTGCATTTCAATTCTCTCTTAAAAAAAAAAAAGAGCCTGAACAATATTGGAGAAGACAGTGTGTTCCCCAACACTCCTTTTTCTGGTGTCACATACATAATTTTGCTTTCTTGGTTGCATGAAAGCAACACAGAAAATCCTCACCCTATGAATGCAGCAATAGTGTATGTGTTTGGCTTTCTGTGAAAAAGTGGTTTAGTATGTCATTGCACTGTGCAATGAAGAGGAAGAAAAAGAAGAAGAGTTGGTACTTATATGCCACTTTTCTCTACCCAAACGAGTCTCAAAGCGGCTTACAGTCGCCTTCCCTTTCCTCTCCCCACAACAGACACCCTGTGAGGTGGGTGAGACTGAGAGAGCCCTCATATTCCTGCTCAATCAGAACAGCTTTATCAGTGCCGTGGCGAGCCCAAGGTCACCCAGCTGGCTGCATGTGGGGAAGTGCAGAATCGAACCCAGCATGCCAGATTAGAAGTCTGCACTCCTAACACTACACCAAACTGGCTTAATGTGGAAAAGGGCTTGCATTTCCTAAGTGAAGTGAGTTTTCAAGGATACCAACTCTAAGTTGGAAAATTCCTAGAGATTTTGGGGATTCCTAGACAGGGTGGTGTTTGGGGAGGGGAGTCTAATCCCCAAATCAGCTATTTTTTCCAGATGAACTAGCGCTGCTCGATTCCCCCCTAGCCACTAGCAGGGGATGGGGTCAGGTAGGCTGAAAAGCAGACTCAGAGACTGTGGACACTAAACGCAAAACAGCATAAAACCAAAAAAGTCACCCCAAAAAACTCCCAATATCAATGAAAATGCATTTAAACTATAATTTCTGATGAAGCTCAAACTGATATTGCTGCTACAAGTAGCCACATGTTGAATTTGATCACATTCCTGCTTTTGTCATTGATAATGGGCTCATCCAAAACAAAGAATCTGTGAGTCAGAAGATAACAATTGCAGTGGCTTTTCATTCAGGGGCACTGGCTTTAACAAAGCCATTTTAGATTTTTGACATTGTAAAGTCATTGATTTACTATTTCAAATTGTTTGCAGTTTTTTTTGGGGGGGGAGGGGAATAATTGTACAAAAACTGCTGTTTTTCTCCTGAAATGGAGCAAAATTACTATACTTGAACAGATGCAGTCAGTCGTTGTCAGAAAACACATCTCTCCACTTGGTGCCACTTTACCTTTTTCTTCTATTAACAAATGTGGAAGTATACCATTGGCATCAAAATGTTTTTCCTCACCAGATACGTTGCAAGTGATATGTTAGCTACCAGGAGGAATTCAACTGCAGCTTTTATATTAAGCCACCATTTATATTTGGAGATAAATTAATATAAAGGAAAAACCATGTTCTGGCCAGCAGAAAAAGCTATCCTGCAGCAATGAATGTCTGTGTGCTCATAAACTGTAAAAACTGGGGAGCAAAGTATCAGCATTTCAAAACACTTACTACAATATCTGATGTTGGATTGTCAAGTAATTTACTCCAATCTTAATTTCTTCTTCTTCTTCTTCTTCTTCTTCTTCTTCTTCTTCTTCTTCATTTTCATTTTCATTTTCATTTTCATTTTCATTTTCATTTTCATTTTTATTTTTATTTTTATTTTTATTTTTATTTTTATTTTTATTTTTATTTTTATTTTTATTTTTATTTTTATTTTTATTTTTATTTTTATTTTTATTTTTATTTTTATTTATGTACCGCCCTCCCCAGAGGCTCAGGGCGGTTTACATAAAATGTATAAACAATACATGAAACAATCCATCCATAACATATAAATAACCATAACAATAATACTAATAACTTATCATTGTAACAGTGCAATATCATCATCATCATCATCATCATCATCATTATTATTATTTAGATTTTTATTTCTCACCACTCCCAGGAACTGGCTTGCTTAGTCTTAATATGTGTATTGAGTTAAGTTATGTTCACTGTATGTTCATGTTCCATGCAGTGAATGCACAGGTGAGTGTGTGCATGATGGATAAGAGGTAGGAAGTTATGCTGTGTCCGTGATGGTGACAGAAAGGGTCTCTGGCATATCTGTGACTGGGAAGAGGTGAGGAAGGTTGAGTTTAGAAGCCTGGCCAGAAATTGCATAGACTGAGAGAAGTTGTAACACCTCTTGATTGGAAGGTCCAGTTCTGGTTGACTTGAACCCCCCAGGACATGGCCAGCTTGGTGTAGTGGTTAAGAGCAGTGGCCTCTAATCTGGCGAGCTGGGTTTGATTCCCTACTCCTCCAAATGCAGCTAGCTGGGTGACATTAGGCTAATCACAGTCCTGTTAGAGCTGTTCTCACTGAGCAGTTCTGTCAGAGCTGTCTCCAGCCCTTCTACCTCACAGGGTGTCTGTTGTGGAGAGAGGAAGGGAAGGTGATTGTAAGCTGCTTTTAGACTCCCTTGGGTAGTGAAAAGCAGGGTATAAAAAACAACTCTTCAGATTGGAGCACAAGTTGTGTGCAGTCTAGAAAGGAGAGCTGCTATTTTGTCTGATTGTAAATACCTAGTTAGTAACTATTATTTTGTTTAGTGCACCTAGCTTAATTCTTGTAGCACCCTGAGTTTGTGTCTTGTAGAAATAAAATAGTTTCTTTAGGGAGAAGCTATACAAGTCTTTATCCACCTATCCTGGCACGCTATAGTCAAATACTACTGTGATATTGGCCTCATTCAATCCATGGGGGGGGGGGGACAGAGACAGAGAGACACTCCATAAGTACTGGTCCACATTTTCATTTGTGAAGTGAAAATTTCTTGCCTCTGTTCTTACAAATAGGTATATGCACATACATGTCCATTGAACATATGCTCACTGTAACTCATGAACAGGACTAGTGTGTATCCTGGTTCGGAACGCATGTTGTCACTTTCAGACAGCTTCTCATTTTGTTGGCAGAGACCATTTTAAGTACATGTGAGAAACAATCCGTATATCCAGAACTTTTCATTTTCTTAGATTATATATGTGGTTCAGTGCTTTTCTTGCCTATGTAATCTTGGGAAATTCCTTTCCTTTCCCCACCATTATCAAAAGTGAGGTCAGAAATGGGCCTCAAGTCTGCAATCTCCCCTGACTTCACTTTCCTACCAGCGGTTACTTGAACATAGAATGTCTTGGTTTGGGCATGATAAAAGTGCCATTAGTGGAAGAACTAGAGGGAGGAAACACATGGACTGAGGCTCATTATCTTGCTATATGTGGTGGTACCCAGATGGGCCCCTACTCCCTCCCTGAATCAGAAAGAACTAGCCTGTACAAGCAGCAGTCTCAAGGGGTGAAGCCTTGTTAGGGGAATTCCTCACATATTTGAGACAAGCTTATCAAGTTGGAGACCAAACTGAACTCTTCTGTCTGATGTCTCTTATTTGTATGTAGAGGTTTTCTTCTTCTCGTGGAAGGGTGTTCCAAAATTTTTATGTAGGAGAAAACATTATCATAGGATTCTGTTGAACCTCCTGGTGAAGAGAGATGAGGGAAGGAATAACATGTGTCTAGTTGTATATAACATGTGGTGTGTCATGTCTCTCAGATCCTGCCTCTTATGGCAGAGCACTGGAGATGACCAGCACATCTCTTTGAGGGTCTTTGATAAGATTCACTATTGAGTTTAAAAGCCCATGAAGAACCCATAGACTGCGGTGTTTTCCATATCCATAGAAACAGTTGGCTTCACCAAAGGCTGCTCTCAACAGATAACTGTTACAACATTTATTAAATGCAGTGAAGTTCTGGCCTGCTCACCTTCTCCATCAAAATGTCACCGTGGGATTGGAAGTGATCAGATTGCACTTCTTGGTTTCAGCTCTGGTCTCTACATGATCACAGGTAATTGCTGCAGGAACTTGCATTCTACAGAGTTCTTGATCTTCTGCTTTTGAACATGGTAGTGCTATGAGACAACCAGCAAGAGACCAAGGGAGGTGGGACATGAGTGGTGGTGGTAACCCTAGAACGTGTACAGATTGGGAATAGGTCCATGGCATTTATTAGTATTGGCGTGAACCCATGAACAATGCACGTCTCTGTGCCTGACCCTTTCCCATGTTGTCATGGGAAAATAATGTGCTTTCTAATTAGATTGGTGTATAAATTACTGAGATAGCATAAATGAAGCTTTTACAAATATTGTCGAAAACTGGAATAGTTTTGTTCCTATAGCCGGTTAACCCTACCGGAACATTTGAAGCAAACAGTCAAAGAAAGTTGTCTAAACTCCATAGAATCAATCTTTCCTGTGCAAAAGATTACGCTGCCCTGGGAAAAAAAATAGCATGTAGTTTTAAACTAGCAATTTTAACTCTGCCAGGTGAAGTCGGGAAATGCTCTATTTACTTTCTTTCTATTGACTAGTTGCGTTCAGGCAAGGCTGCCAGTGCATTGACATGGAAAGAAACAGACTGAACCGTCTCAAACCGTTGACATTTTACTGCTTTATTTGCAAACTGAGTTGCTCTTGTATGCCCCAGTTACTTTTTTTATGGAGTGTTTGCATGTTGACAAAGCTCTTAAAAAGAGAAGAGGAGGAAAAAAAAGAATGAGAGGGGCTATTGTAGAGAAGCTGTCAATTAATATGTTTTCCTTTTTTTGTTTTATTTGTTTACTTAGAAATACTGAATAATTTCTAAGGTCAAGAGGATGTGTTAAAGAAATAAAACCACTTAGCGATTCACAGTCCCATCTGCAAGAGTTTGGAAGCGCTGTGAAAATGAAATGTATACGTTTAAAAGATTACATTGTCTTCGTGGAGAATATTTTCAAGTCTTGAAATTTCATTGTTTCTGGAGCATTGATTTCAAGTGGCTACCATTAAGGAGAAACATATTGAAAGTTAAGTGGCATATAAACACATACCATGCAATTTATTTATATATATATCCTTATCCATTGTTCCTCTTAATATTTGTGAAACAGCCCTGGGGGTGGAGAGTGTCCTGGCTGTCCGAGATGGAATAGCCCTCCCTCTCCAGCTCCCGCCCTCCTTCCTTGGACACTAGCCACTTTGCTCTCAGATGCCTGAGAGACACAGAGAGCCCTGCCAAACTGCAAATGACCCCTGATTACCTGCTAGGGCTCCTGCTGCGAGGGAGAGAGACAGAAAGACAGAGACAAACTGCAAACAGACACCCAAACTGAAAACGAGCCTTGATTCCCTGCTGAAGGAGCCCTGATTACCTCCTATGGCTCCTGCTGCGAGAGAGAGATTTGTGCCTGCCAGTGTCCCCTGGGTCCTAGCACCCATTTCATTCCTGGTTGCAATGGGCTTTCTTGCTAGTACATTTAATAACTGAGTGGTTCAAATCGGTATACTCCCCGAAACTTGGGCCATTTCTTGACTGGAATAACAATTCACATCTCTTTAGGTCAATATTAATCTTATTTATTGTGGTAGAATATAATACCTGATTTAGTTGCTTCCTACTTTTCAAGCATAAAGGGAAGAAAAAATCCCCTCTTTTTCATTTATATCCTGCTTTTCTTCCCAGGGGCCCAAAGTGTCACTTCCTTTCCCCTTCCTCCACCTTATCTGTTCCACATAATATATTTCTGGTAAGGGCTTGGAGGAAAACGTGTCTCATGGCTCAAGTGCCGCCCCTGAGTGCCTCCTCCTCCAACCGGCTTGCCTGTCTGTCCAGCAGCCAGCCAATCGCCTTCCACCCCCCACCCCTGGCCACCTTGTCCTCCTTCCTCTCCCCTCCGAGGCTCAGAGTCTGCAGATCCCTGCCACATGAGAGCTGCTCCTGCTGGTGAGCTCCCTAACAGCTGCCTGCAGCCTTTCCAGGTCTTGGGGGGCTGAGAGAGCTCTAAAAGAACTGCTCTGTGAGAACAGCCTAAGAGAACTGTGAGGAGCCTAAGATCTTCCAACTGGCTGCATGTGAAGGAGTGGAGAATCAAACCCGGTTGTTAAACATTTATTGGGTGTTATGACTATACATGGTCTCTGACGTGCCCCTCCAATGATGGGCCCGGAGGGGGTGGGAAGAGCAAGGGCTCCAGTTGGGTGTGTACACAGCTATGCTTCTCAATCATATTCTGCCCCACTTCTGGGGGTTCTCAAAACCTGAAGGATGCTCTGGGGGGTTCTCAATGTTAAAAAATAGCTGAGAAAGGCTGTTCTAGACCAACACATTTTAATTTAAGGTGTTGTTAGCCCTTTGTTGATCCCAGTCAGAAAAGCAGAATACAAATAATTTAACTGAAGATGTTAATCTCTCTATGCTATCCATGAGGCTCTCACAAGGTCACTTCTGCACTTACACAGAAGAAACAAGTTTGGTCTTTCATTTCTGGGGGTGGATGTTCATTTTCTTGCGAGACGCTGTCGGATAGCAAGAGGAGCTGATGATTCACACAGAGCTTCTGCGAAAGCTGAGACATGGGAAGTCATGTTCATACTGCTTCCCACCATCTCCTGGGACAGGTTTAGAGTATGGGTTGAATCATGAGGAAGTAAGTCATGATCTCAAATTGTCTCGAGGTGTTTACAAGATAGGTAACCACTAAAGAAAGTCAAATTTAGTGGTTGCATTTAAATGGGCATATTACTGATACTTCAAGATAGATGACCTTTTGAGACAATACAGAAAGTGTTAAAACAATTCAAAGTCTCTTGCTGATTCTTCACTCTGGATTTCAGTAATAGACCAAACCCAAAGTTGTGGCAAAGAGTACATTTATAGCCCAGCCAATTAAAATATGTGCATACATTGAATTAACCAGTGAAAACTTGATTAATCTCACCAGCTGAAGCTGCCATCTCTAGAAACCATACCCCAAACTCAACTTGGGAGCTTTTACCATCATGGCGTGTCAAAATCATGGTACAATTCAGTAGAAATTTCTTCTAGAGGTAGGGCTGCCCCACCACCACCTCTAGTAAAATGTTTTAAAATGGCTATTGGGATAATGGTGCTACATTACTTCCAGGGAAAACTAGGAAGTGACAACAGACCTCTTTAAGGATCAACCAAGACGGTATAATTTCATCACAGAGTAATCCAAGAGACTATTCCTAGAAAGGTTGCTGGTGTTCCCCGGAAGTGACATCATGCTGTCAGCAACAGACATCTTCTCATGTTCATACCCTCCCATCTCCCTCTGATTACCGGGCCATGCCCAGCAGCCTACCCAAAGCAGGACATTGTTATTTTGTCAGGGAAGGTCAAGTCTAGCAACAGTGCTTCTTTTTCCAAAAGCTTGCAAGAGATAGCTACCCAGTTTTCAGACCCAAGATTTCAGTTCCACTGGGACTATTAAAGGAGACATATAAACAGTTAATCTGACCACATTTACCTGCCCCATATTTTATGATACAAAGAACCCATGAGCAAAGGGGGAATGGGGAAGCAAAAAAGTTCCCAAGGAGTTCGATATATGTATCACAGACAGTGTTTGACTACAAATCATAAATTTAAATACTCCTCTCTCTCTTTTTTTGTGCTACAAAGTTAAATCGCCTCCATTGACCTCTTGTGAAGTTACACAATTAACTGGAGTATTTATCTACATCATTGCGTAGTGCCATTCTGTTCCGTCGCACTTAAAAAATAAATAAATAAAATTCCTAGCTGGCTGTTTATCTGACTGTGGAATTCTCTGCTGAAAAGACCCTGGCCCTTATGTTAGCACAATACTTTTATCCAGTAATCACAGCCTGCAGGAGACAAAATGACAATTCATCTGGAAAATGAGATTAACTCATTTAAGTTAGGCAGTGATCACAGAAAGAAACCCGTTGGTGTTATCTGCTTGAACGAAAGCATACAGGTTCGAGGGCCATTCCGGTTCAGGGGGTCTGTGTAGTCGGCCCAGCTTGTTCAAAGTAATTTGGGCCCTGTCGGAGTATGTCTTTGTGAGATATGGATATTACAATGGAATTCTATTAATCTCTGACAAATCCCCTCTCATCTGATAGGGACTGCATGCCCCTTTGCTTCTAGTGAAACACTGGCAAACCACCTTTGTACATGCTTATGTTAGTTCATGCACATGTATATGTATGTGGCACCTAAGCATTTTACTTTATGCCTCAGGTGAAAATCACTGACACGTTTTGGATTTTTTACCTTTGGAAATTTTGCTTCTACTTCTTGCTTTTTTTAATGTGCTATCCCGCCTAAAAAATAAAAAATCAGAAGCATAGGTAAAGCTAAAGGTATCCCCTATGCAAGCACTGAGTCATGTCTGACCCTTTGAGTGACGCCCTCCAGCGTTTTCATGGCAGACTCAATACAGGGTTGTTTGCCAGTGCCTTCCCCAGTCATTACCGTTTACCCCCCAGCAAGCTGGGTACTCATTTTACCGACCTCGGAAGGATGGAAGGCTGAGTCAACCTTGAGCCGGCTGCTAGGATCGAACTCCCAGACTCATGGGCAGAGCTTTCAGACTGCATGTCTGCTGCCTTACCACTCTGCGCCACAAGAGGCTCTTGCGCCACAAGAGGCATGCTTTTATATAAATGCTATTACTTTTTGTGTTTGACTTTAATGCTTTAATGCTGAGGAATTTATGCAAATAATATATTTCAGTACAACGTTCGGTAATTTATTACAGCTTTTAATTGGCTGCTTAATAGAGTTGTTTTAATTACTGTAGATGAGTAGCTCTGTTAGTGTATTCTAGTAATATCAGACCAGCGGCCACTTAAAGACCAACAGCATTAATTCTAGCATATGTTTTCATGAGTCATAGTTGACTTCTTCGACTGAAGAGGAAATCATATCCCACCTGTGGGATCCATGGCATCCATATCTATGCATTGATAGCATCTGAAGACAGGGATGCAATACCCCCAATGGAGGTCCCCACCATCTAGGCCCATTATGCACGGCTGCCGAAACGGCGATTTCGGGTCACATGGAAAACGCAGAGGGGTAAGAAGCGAAGCAAACCGCTTATGCATGGGATGGGAGCATAGGCGGCAAAACCCAGAGTAACCGATTATGCACGTGGCGACCCCAGCGCCGCTTCTGGTTGCGCCCCGGTCACCCGGAAGCTGCACTTTCTTCCACGTTTCGCTAACGCGGCTTTTTCGGCGGCATGCACCGAATCTGCGGCCGGTGATTTTAGTCACCACCATTCCACCCAGAATGTGCGCTATCCCCCCCCCCGTGCATAATTGGCCCAGTGGTTGTGGATCTTCTCTACTTTCCCCTCCCAATTTCTTTAGCCATAGGAGTCACACAGGAGAATAACCAAGTGGATCAGTGGGGTGCAGTTAAGAGGGGGAAGGGAAAATATTGTCCTTTCTACTTCTGCTCTCAGTGGAATTATACTAACAAATAAAGTAGAAGTACTTCATCCTCTTCACTGCATCCTCTTCTTGCATACCTATTATTCCACACAGGTCCCGCAACCCCAAGAATCTACTGGAGTTAGAAGGGACTAGTGGGACGAACCACAATTCTTGAACAAGCAGAAGGTTGGATTCCAGTGGGCAAATGCAGTATATAATTGCTGGTCACTGTTTTGACAAAGAATTATCATTGGCTGTATTTGGTTGTGACACAGATGTAACAGAACTGATTTTTGCTATATATATATCCCTGTCATGTAAGAAGATCATAGTCTGACGAAGAGTGCTTGCACTCGAAAGCTCACGCCTTGAATAAATCTTTGTTGGTCTTAAAGGTGCTACTGGATTCTGATTTTATTTCTGGGGAAATCTTGCGGTAGCTCTAGGAATCTCTGGAAACGCTTACAATTTTACCATAGAAATCACAGTGGTTAGAACTAGCCTATATCACTTCCATGCTTTCTCCAGAATTGACGTACAAAAGTCAACAACATTGTATTTCTTCCCATGCTTCTTACACATGTTGGAACAAACTCCTCCAAAGAAATTCATCTGATATTCCGATGCCAGAAAAAAAGACATTTTGGTTTCTGTTGGCCATTGGGATACGCTTGACAGGTTAAGCTGTTATTTTTCTGATTTTGATTTATACTGATGCTGTTTTCTGGTTTTTCTACTTGTTGTTGTTTTCTTTTCCCCCTGCTTCCTGGTTTTAATATTTTTTGTTCTTTTGTTCGCTTGTCTTGCACTTTGGCAAGAGGTAAATGTCCTTTAATGTACTCTGTTAATTAATCAGTTTGAAAGCATGGCCGTCAATCAGCTAAAATTCCTATCTAAAATGCAAGTCTGTATATTCTGATAATCATTTATTACTGAATTCTGCTGTTGCACGTTCACAAGCACAAAGACGTGATCCTGTAATACCAGCATATTTGAAAAGCCGGTTTTAAAAACGGGACTTGGCTAGATTACAGTTTCTATCCTGCACTGTATGCCAGCTGCGTTTAGCAAAGGAAAGAATTAATTGTCTGAGATACAGATGTGGAAAAATTGCCAGTAGCTTATGTTCCCTGAAATATTAGACAGCATAGCTTTTAATATGTGTTCAAAAATTCATAAGCCATCGCTCACAATGAAAAGTTGGACATGCCTGACTAAAAGTCTGTACCTTGGCAAAACTATGTCGGATGCCCCTCTCATTCCTGCTTATTTTGGGGGTAGTACACAGGTGGTTTTAAAGACAAGAGAGTATATTATCAAGTGCCAAATTTGGTCTGTGTTTCTTTTTTGGTATTCTGCTCACATTTAACATTAGAGGAGTTGTTGTTGTTGTTGTTGTTGTTGTCGTCGTCATAATTATTTAGATTTATTGGTTCCCCCCCCCCCCCGCTGACAGCAGGTTCAGGGTGGCTGACAGCAATAAAACATATACAAAATATCAATCTTCAGGTAGTAGGGAGATGCAGAGGAAGGTAAGGGGCCCATAAGATCTAATAATATGAGCAGCGCCAACCTGCCTTGGTCCAGCTGCCTTTGGAGATCACCTGTCAGAGCGATGCAGGCTGTCTCTACCCCATGACCGGGCTCATTCACAGAGTATTCCACTTTTGAAAGAAGGATGGATCCAGTCCATTGCTGGTGGCTGGGGATTTACATGTGCAAAGTGAAAGGTGGGAAGCGATGGATCCAAACAAGAAGTAAGTTTATTTCCACTCTTATGAGAGGTGTCCAGGTGTCTATTTGCACAAAATTAACTACATATCAGTAGCTTGTAGAAAATGATTAAAAAACGAGCCTGTTTTACTACTAAACTTTTAATTATGTTTATGTCAATATCATTATTAAAAATATTTGTATGATGGATTATATGGAAAGGTGACCAATTAATTTACAATGAAGGATTGTACTTTCTATGGTTGCTATAATTGTATTTCTCCCAGTTCAGACACAGAAATGATTAAAATGTGCGTGTTTTTGTTTATTGCACCTATATAGCATACTTTTCAAATAGGCAGGCCACTGGGTGTGATGCTCTCAGTATTGATTTTTAAGGCTGGTGCTTTATAAATGATCAGACCCAATAAGAAAATCACATTACAATCCTAAACTTCGGCCCTTCTAAGCCCACAGAAGTCAACATGCTTAGAAAGCCATAACTCTACTTAGAACTGCATGGCCAATATACTAGAATTGCTCGACTTATAATAAACAATATGGGGGTGGGGAACTGTCCTCCTCAGAGTGGGGATTGCTCAGTTCACCGTGGTTACCTTTGGAATTCTGACACAGTGTGTTGGGCGTGCCACCACAAAATGGATGCTGCAGGAGGTGGAGCCAGACACAAAAATCAGAGATACAGCTTACTTTCAGTCACCCAGTGAAGACTCTAGTGCTCTGGTGGCAGTTGTGGCCAAAGCAACCTTGTGGTGGTGGTTGTTTAAGTCTGTGCAGCCCATCAAACCTGTAGTGGCCAATCAGAAACCCTGCTGGGAAAAATCCTCACTTGTCCACTCATGGTGGGCACCGGGAAATGTGATGGCCACCACACTGGGTACCCCTGCAATGGAGGGGCACCCTATAACTGCTTGGAGCAACAAAATTCCCCGAGAATTGCTAACCTTGGAACTGTGGGGGCTGTCTTGGAGAAGCCACATAGCTCTCTTTTTATACTTCTCTAAAACCAGTGGGTTTACTGGTTGAACACTAGGGCTATACTGACACCACCATTTTCTTGGGTTCATTTCTTGTTTGCCAGGTGTAAACAGGGAGCTACTTTTCGATGTACTCTTTGTCCATTGGCTTGCTTGGCAGGGTGCTTCCCTGTTTTCTTTCTAACAGCGCAGTACACTGCAGATGGATTTCGGGACATGGCAGTTCTCACTGCACAACTGAGTTCTTCTCCTGCTTGCTGGATGGCTGCTTCACTGAGTGGGCAGTTATTTAAAGATGGCTGCTTTCACACGGGGATAATGGAACATCCGCATGGGAGTTTCCCTGGATTCTTTTCTAGCATCAGCTGCTCACGGCTGTCATTTGCCTCCCACACCACCAGAGGGCTTTCTCCAAATTTGTGAAGAGGGTTGATTGGCAATTAACAATCATTGTCATGATTTCCTGTTATTGTTGGCTGATTTTTTTTTTTTAATATGCAGTCAGGTCACTTCTAGCTTATGGCAACCCTATGAATTAATGCCCTTCCAAACTTCCTATTGTTAACAACCTTGCTCAGCTCTTGCAAACCAAAGACTGTTGACTTCCTTGATTGAATGCATCCATCACATGTTGGGTCTTCCACTTTTCCTGTTGCCTTCACCATTTCCCTACATCCCCCTCCCAAGTGAGCCTTGTCTTTTCAATTTAGTCATTTTCGTTTCTAGTGGGAATTCAAGCTTGATTTGGTAGTGCTGTATTAAATACATTTTATTACCAAGCTTGATTTGATCTAGAACCCACTTGCCTTTCTGGCAGACCATGGTATCTGTATAGGTCACTTAAATTCTCAGCTTTTCTTTTAAAAACAGCTCACATTTCTTCCCATTTTAGTGACGTTCCGTAGTCTAGTCGAGCCCTGAGTACACCCCAGTAAATAAAAGGCTGCCATTCGTTCTTATGTAGAAAACCTAAAGCAATGAAAACTCTTACTAGGGGAGCTTGATTTCTCCAGCAGCATATGGTCACATTGAAGCACACGTGACCCATTTCAAGAATGGCATTTTGCTTTAATGATGGTGATGAAGGAATAAACATTTTTCCTCCAAAGGGAGATCACAGAGATAATTCCGCCCCAGCAAGGATACCATCTTGGTGGTTCTCTTGTTTGTTCATTTTAAGCACGTTTTCATTCCAGCACTTGACTTCAAGCTATTCTCAATTCAATTTGAACAGAGAGGTTTCTGTGTGGGGATAATTTACATATAAAAGCTTTACTGTACATTTTATAAAATGACTGTGTACAGAAAACAACCATTTCAATTTAACCGTATTGTTCTTTCCCCCAACTGAGTTCCTTCCTTTCCTCACTCCTACCCTTTTTACTAGCAGTCCCCCCCCTTCTTCATCCTTATTCTGAATTGTTAGTGACTGAGAATTGATATGCCTTTTCCAAACTATACTAACATACGTCTTCTAGACCCACTGTGATTTGTCTGTAATATGGGAAGATTAAAACCGTGTTTCTATTATCAAAGTAATTTAGGGATGACAGGTATCCCAGGTGTGTTGAAACCTCTGTGTCTCTAGCCTCCTTCCCATTTTTTTTTGAGCCACAATTGTTGGTAATTTTCCCTCTCAATGGCTTATTCCACATTTGCACTCTGAATCTTCAAATGACTCTCTCAATGGGAAGTGTAAATCCTTAATAGACCCTTCACTGTATTTTTGTGCGTGATCCCTTAGCTTGAGGATGAAAAGTGACTTTCAGATATTCTCCCTTGATGAATTCTGTTTGTCTGTCTTTGTCTGAAGAATCTGCGGGGGATTCTCATATCGAAGCCCAGGAAATGGTATAGGGAAGAACAAGCTGGACGGTGAAGTGATCATACCCATGAAAGTCATACTACAGTCCATTTTAAAACATATTTGATCATCACTATCTAAAGTGGTCAACGTTGACTTGAGAAATTCCTGGACATTTGAAAGTGGTGCTTGTGGAGGAGGGAATTTGGGGAGGGATTTCACCTAGAATCCAACCATAGAAAATGCAACTGTCTCCAGATCTCTGTGATTTGGAGATCAGTTCTAATTCTGGCAGAATTTCAGTCCCATTTGGGAGCTGTCAATCACATTGTCATTGTCTAACTGAAAAGTACAAATCCAG
This sequence comes from Paroedura picta, assembly GCF_049243985.1. Taxonomy (NCBI): domain Eukaryota; kingdom Metazoa; phylum Chordata; class Lepidosauria; order Squamata; family Gekkonidae; genus Paroedura; species Paroedura picta. Next base: position 26,620,911 of record NC_135382.1, on the reverse strand, counting down.
CCATCAGCCAGAGAATCCATATGATAAGACGGTGGAAAAGGGAACTTCCAGAGCTGAAAAGGGAAGGAATAGTGCTAGAGTAATGCAGGAGTATAAAATAATGTTGAAGAACATTTGTGTGCACCAGTGGATTTGATGCATGGTTATTCTTTCAGACAACTTCCCATGTATCCATCCGTCCTACAGATCCACTGCTCACAAAAATAAATTACACCAGAACAGCTGTTAAAAGGTAAAGATAAAGGTATCTCCTATGCAAGTACCGAGTCATGTCTGACCCTAGGGGTGACGCCCTCTAGTGTTTTCATGGCAGACTCAATACAGGGTGGTTTGCCAGTGCCTTCCCCAGTCATTACCATTTACCCCCCAGCAAGGAAGCTGGGTACTCATTTTACCGACCTCGGAAGGATGGAAGGCTGAGTCAACCCTGAGCCGGCTGCTGGTATCAAACTCCCAGCCTCATGGGCAGAGCTTTCAGACTGCATGACTGCTGCCTTACCACTCTGCGCCACAAGAGGCTCTTAGAACAACTGTTACCTGTTAAAATTAGAACTTTGCCCCGCCTCTCATCCAGGAAACAAATTATATTTGCAAATCAATCCTGTAAAATATATTTTAAAAAAATATAGAAGAAAAGAAAATAGTCCCAACCATTCAGAGTATAAAACTTGAACCATTGCTTGAAACACAAACTTTAAGTTAAGCATAAAGCATTAATTAGCACTACTATAGAAATAATATTTTAAGATGTTATAAAATTGCAAATTTGTATTTGATATATGCAATTTTGACTGTAAAATATGATACGAATAAGTATGTAAATGCAGTGGATGCTTTTCAGGAATAGTAGGTACGGAATAATATTTAAAATTTAAACGATAAATATAAAATAATTTTAATTATTAATTGAAATAAGTTAATGTTTCTCACAGTATTTCCTCGCTGTTTTGAAGGTTTAGAAAGTAATAACCAAAAGTTCAGCAAATAGTTTTCTTGATTCCAAAAGAAATGTCAGGGGAACATTTTCTTATCACAGTACTGTGATGCTTGGGGCATTCAGCTGTTGCGAGAGAATGGAAACACAGATGTCAGTCACCGTTATAGCACCCCATTTAGGGTGTGTCTCCTTTATTCCTGAGACTTATACAGGGAGATGTGTGTGTGTGTGTGGGGGGTAGTCACTGTAACCACCCTGTCCTTGAACGTCAGCCCTGGAGACCATGTATTTCCACCTCTGCCTGTCAGGTCCTGGTTCTGGTCAGCTTCCTCTGGACCAGAAGGCTCCTCTCTGGGGGAATCCATTTTTGACTGTTCTAGCCAACTTCTATTCTCCCTCGCCTTCCTCTGATTCCTTCTCCTGGTGGTGGTTCTACCTCCTGTTCTTCTCCCTTCTTCCTCACTCTCACTCTCTGTCATTCACAACCCCATGGCTTCCTCCTAGTTTCTTTTTATCCTTCCTACTAATCCAGCTCCTCCCCCTCCTTCCAAGGTTACTTTTAACCCCCCCCCCCCTCGGCTCAGCATCTTAACCACTTTGAGCCATCCCAGCTCCTCGCCACGCCCCTGGCCAGACTCAGGACAACTCATTCCTAGATGCTGCCCCTTGACCCGGCTTCCCTGGGCACCCCAGTTCTAAGTCCCTGACTCTGTTATTGGCCTTCAGCTTCATTGCACCACATCAGCCGTACTTGCAGTGGAGTCTTCACCAGGGATTCGGACCGCCATTGCTGGCTTCTTCACAGTTCTGATAGTATGGCTAGGGGCATTGTGGCTAATGATGGGGGGGAGGGAGTAGACTGGCTATCCATTGACAGGATCTGCTGATTTGTGCAGCATAGAAAATAACTTTGGAAAAACAGCATCCCGTAACTTGCCGTTCATGCTTAGCAACTGCGGTAATTGCAGTGGGTTTCCTTGCAGCTGTTAAATTAGTTAAATTTTACAGGGACCATTAAAGTCAAAGAGGTGAAGGGAACGAGCCTGCAACCAATGACTGTATTGTCCAGCTTGCAAGACAGAACACACACAACTGACGAAGGGCCAAGTGGAACGCAGCTTTCTTGACGTTGGGTCTTGATTGTGGACAGATGGAAGATAAGCAAAGCTCACTGATTTTCGAAAACACACACACACACAGCATTGGCTCATCCTAAAAATGCCCTTTCCTGAAACTGCTGTGTGACTGCAGGGAAAGTAAGTTAGGCTTGGGAGGCCAGAGTTTAGAGTTTCTGTAACCCAAGAGTCTCTCCATCTCTATCTACCGAAATCAATAGGAATTAAAACTTGAATTCCATCGTTCATTCTCTCTCTCTCTCTCTCTCTCTCTCTCTCTCTCTCTCTCTCTCTCTCTCTCTCTCTCTCTCTCTCTCTCTCTCTCTCTGTCTAACACACAGCACACTTTGATATAATCTCACATGTTTTAGGAATGCCACAACAGCACGCCTGTTTTGCAAGCTCAGTTAACTTTATTCATTTATTTACAGCCAGGCAATGTTAGAGTCTCTTTGAAATATGGAGAATTATTTTGCAGAGAGGGGACAAATAACTTCTTTCGAGTTCTCCACCTTACGTGCCACCCTCAAGCACTCTTACAAACCGCTTCATCTCAGATGATAACTCTGTGCCCCAAGACTCATCCCACTTTCCAGGCGCTAATTCTATTGTCTTCTTCCGCTGATGCAGCATCTCTCTCGATCTCCCTTTTAAGAGGTACTACAGTCGAGTAACAGAGGGCCTCATTAAGGGCATCTTTTATCCTACTTCATATTTTATTCTGATTTTTTTAAGATGCTTTCAACAGAGGAAAGTAAGAGGGGAAGAATATAACATCATTTTTTTTTATTTCTCCTCTGCACCTAGCCTTGCCTCTCAGTGTCAAAAACCTTCAACATTTACTGTCATAGAAAACATGACAATGGGTTAGGTGCCACCAGCAGCACTATGGATTCACAGGTCATAGAAAGTATCAAGTCCTAAACCTGCCTTAGGAGACAGCCTCTAGGTAAATAAAAAAGTGGGAGGGGGGAACGTACAGACTGAAGCACCTTGTTTAAATGTGGTCACATTTACTGTTTTTTTTTTTTCAATGTCATCTTCTTCTTGTTTTAAGACATCCTTAGGCTTGAAGCAGACCATAACACAACTAAAAAAGACAGAATTTCTCAGCTAAAAAATGATCCACTTGAAGAAGAAGAAGAAGAAGAAGAAGAAGAAGAAGAAGAAGAAGAAGAAGAAGAAGAAGAAGAGTTGGTTCTTATATGCTGCTTTTCCCTACCCGACGGTGGCTCAAAGCGGCTTACAGTCGCCTTCCCATTCCTCTCCCCACAACAGACACCCTGTGTGGCGGGTGAGGCTGAGAGAGCCCTGATATCACTGCTCAGTCAGAACAGTTTTATCAGTGCCGTGGCGAGCCCAAGGTCACCCAGCTGGTTGCATGTGGGGGAGTGCAGAATCGAACTTGGCATGCCAGATTAGAAGTCCGCACTCCTAACCACTACACCAAACTGGCTCTCTTGAAAAAACAACATCAGATTGCATAAATATATCACTAGAAACAGTGACAACAACAACAACAATGAAGAGTGGTGTCGTTGCTTCAGAATGCATCTAAGTTTACAAGTCTACGTTCGATTCCCCGTGCTATAACAATTGCACCATGGATCTACCCACTGTGAACTCTCAACCCAACAGCTGGATCATATGAACTGTCTCGAACTTGGAGTTAAAAGCAAGGCTATGTGTCAGAATCCAAATGATTGCTTGACCAGAGAACTTGGCTGTGTCTCTTGGAAAAATCATTGCTAGATGCAGCTTCACTCAGCCAGGGGATATAAGTTTCACACTCCTGGGAGTGAGAATACATGCACCACACAAACAATGAGAGAGTTCATTGGCCAGACCCCATTAATGGAGATAATCTGGAATTTGGAGATAACCAAATGAGAGTTATAACCTTCTGTGTTTTCTCAACAACACAATGAAGTAGATAACTGGAATTCCCATCTACAGATGTGTTTATTTTATATATGCATCTGGCCTTTCAAGCAGTAGCCCACCAGCTAAACAAAGAAACTTATCTGAGAAGTATTTAGGATTTTACATGGCAAATAGACAAATATATAAACCACAGCAAACAATGGCGAACCACCACTGCAGCATAAAATATTTAAGGATGCACATTGGTTAATCACATCCAGTCACAGCTTTCTACAGCATAACTCAGAGATTTTTAGGCCATATGTCCTTTATCACATGTTTAATGTAGAAAACGGTGGTGAAATTTGCCCTCCTAAAACATCTCTAGCCTTCGATTCCTGTTTAGTCGACTCAGCACTTTGTTTAATGCTGATTTAATAAAATATTACCGTTTCCTAACATATTCAGGAGCAATTCTTACATAATGAATCTTTTTTTTTAAAGGGATGTGTAAGCTGCAGGAGGACTGTCTGCTAGTTGATAGTTATTATCAAGGTTAATATTTTACTGTCACTGTTAATTAGAGAGATTGGCTGGTACCTGGCACAGAGAACTAGGTCTTTCCCATTCTTGAGCACAGCAGAGATTAGAGCACTGTATACTATCCACAAGTTTGTTCCACTCCTGGGCCAGAATCAAATACCTTAGATGGATGTGTTGGGAGAGGGACTCACATAAGATAGTGTCTGTCATTGAGCTAATTACAGTCTAATGAAGAATAGCACTTTTTTTGCAGATAACCAGTTTGCAGCTGTAGTGCAACCAGTTTGCAACTATAGTGTGTACAACTTTGCAACTTTCAGTAGTGTACAAAATTCATTGATATGATGGAGGAAGGCACTCAACCAAGCAACAGTTTCTAAGATCCTAGCTCTGCACCTTCAGTCTTCCCTCTCCAATGGTCCTTGAAGAAAGATTCCCCCCTCCCCCTTTGGAAATGCTAGTTATAATCATTCCAAATAGTTATTTAGTATGTTTTTGTTGAACCCATGTGCCACCTTGATGTTGGCAGAAGTTACGAAGCACTAGCACCTTAAAGAATAAATGAAACCGCCCCTAGCCCTCGGGGAGGGCGGTATATAAATATAATAAATAAATAATAAATAAATAGCGTTATTGAAAACTGACATAGGGGAAAATTAGGAAATAGAGAGGAAGGGGAAATTCTTTTATGTATTTATTTATTTATTTATTTATTTATTTATTTATTTATTTATTTATTTATTTATTTGGTTGGTTGGTTGGTTGGTTGGTTGGTTGGTTGGTTGGTTGGTTGGTTGGTTGGTTGGTTGGTTGGTTAGATCTTTATACCGCCCTCACATACGGCTCAGGGCTGTTTACATATAATGTCACAGGGTGATGCATGGAACGACTTAAACATATAGCATAATGAAAATTAGCAGTGTAAGCTGTTGTCTTCACCCGAAAGCAAGCTGGGAACAAGTGTGCTCAAAGGAGCAAAAAGTCTTCACATGAGATCAGATGTGGGGAGCAGTTGTTTAAAACTCTGTGTTGTTTACCATTGAATTTGTTACCTAACCCTTGCCGGGCTGAGATGCTTCTCTTTACTCCCCCCCCCCCCCCGTGCATCAATGCCTTCGAAAGAATGTGTGAAGTTAACCACAGTGAATAACAGCTAAAGCATCTTGCACAGGGTTAGGTGTATAATCATTCGTAGGCCAGCGGTTTGCTTGCTGGTGTGTGCAATAAAATAGAAAAAGATAACGCGACCTCTTGACTTTTGGTTATCTGACTTCTATTTTGTTCTGTTTGTGGTTTATAAAAACAAGTCATTATGAGATTAGTAGGGGTGGATTCCAAAACTCCCTCGTGGCTGGTTTGCATTTTAATGGGAGGAGAGAGAATCCCTTGTCCTCGGTGCAGGGTTTGTTTATGCGTTTGGCTAAAAGTTATTTATTAAAATGCTTTGACAGACATTGGCAAGATCATTTCAGTCTGCAGGAGAACTTCCTGCAGAACTCATGGGAATTTAAGTTTTAGTTTTTTTTCATGTCTGGAATCAGCTTTCCCATATCATGGTTTCATATGGGTTAGGGCACAGCTGCAGAATATGTGAAAACAGCAAAGCAGAACTTCATATGGGAGTCAGTCCCTTTCCTATTCATGCCAAATGAACAGGCTGCTTTTGCTGAAATTTGATCCGCAGCAAATCAACAGTGTATTACCTCAAATGCCTCACCTATTGACTTCTGCATATCAGGCTCTTGCTATTGTTATTACTATGTTTTTTCAAAGTATTTTACATAAATTATCATTGCTTCAAAGCAAATCCAACTGGTAGTCTTTGGGAGTACCTAAGTTTTCCTGCAAGAGCCTCTTGTGGCGCAGAGTGGTAAGGCAGCAGAAATGCTGTCTGAAGCTGTCTGCCCAATAGGTTGGGAGTTCGATTCCAACAGCCGGCTCAAGGTTGACTCAGCCTTCCATCCTTCCGAGGTCAGTAAAATGAGTACCCAGCTTGCTGGGGGGTAAACGGTAATGACTGGGGAAGGCACTGGCAAACCACCCCGTATTGAGTCTGCCATGAAAATGCTGGAGGGCATTTTCTGACCCCCCAAGGGTCAAACATGACTCGGTGCTTGCACAGGGGATACCTTTACCTTTACCTTTAAGTTTTCCTGTAGATCTCAGATGGGTTGCCATGTTGGTCTGTAGTAGAAAAACAAAATTTGAGTCCAGTAGCACCTTAGAGACGGACAACATTTTAGGGTAAAAGCTTTTGAGAGTCAAAGCTCCCTTCATTTGATGCTTGGAAACTTATCCCCTGGAAATCCAGTTGCTGGACTTGAATTGTGATCTGTAAGTAGCGTCAACGTTGTACGTTGTAGCTGGTCATGACACAACTTCATAATCACACGAGGACATGCTGCGATGTTCATCAAGGGTTGTTGTTTTGTGAAGTGTGTTGATTTTGTTTGAACTTTTGAACAACCATTGTTATGACGCTGGACTTGTTATGTGTTAGAGGAAAATGGTTTGGACAGATTTGAATTTCATTTGTTCCCTCGGAAATGGAAAGGAAGTGGGGCAGTGATGCTTTCCACATTACAAATCAATGCAGAACACATGGCAAATCTTATTCATCTGCAAGAATTTTTGTAAAGCATTTGAATCAAGCAAGTAGGGAAATTCCTCGAGGAGTTAAAGGAGGGAAGATTCAAGACTACCATCTGTATAATACAGAGAGAGCTACAGCTGCATGCATTTGATTTTCAATATGTCTGATCCTTTAAGCGATTGAACAAGAAGAGAGGCACCATTTGCATGCCAACTTCCTGTTCAAGTCACAACCCAGAATGCAGTTTGCCTGGGAACAGCCAGCAATCTCTGGCCCCTCTCTAGTTGGAGGGGGGGAATGTAGGGAAGGAAGTCATGATGTCAATTCTGGCTATACCCAGAAATGATATCACAACACTCTAGGAATGTCCCAGATATCTATGGTTTCATGTGGTGATGTCACTTCCAAGTACTCAACAGGAAGTAACGTTGAACTACCATGTTCTGTAACTTCCCAGATCCCCATCCCCAAAATAATCCTGCTGGTTGCCAGCACTTACAACTCTATCCATAACAAAGTACAAAGCTGAAACGTATGCATGCATCCTTGCATAAATGTTGACATGGTAAGTGCTGAGAAATGGCTCTGCTGAAGGAAGCAACCTAACTCCAAGCCAAGATACACATGATACTGGAATTCTATGATGAACACTAGGCCATAAGTGGGAACACAGTTTAAGTATTGGGGAAAGAGAAGTTGGTTAGATTTCTCTGCACCAAGTTGGAAATTCACCCCTCTCCAGGCTCCCTTGAACTGTGTCGGAGCCAAAAGCAACTAGAGGGGACATTCTGACACACCAGAAATCCTACCAATCTCTATTTCTATACCATAAAGATCCGGGAGCTTCTAGAACATCCCTGCATCACTTCTGGTTTTTTGGATGGCAATGTCATAGTATCAGTGTCTGCTGTTTTCCACTCCCCATTTCTCCCTGCTACTCATTTGAGCAGTAGCTGGAAGCAGTTAGGATCGGTAGAAGCTTTCCCACTGGAAGTAGGCAAGTGGCACGCCCTACCCCGCACACAAGCACTAATTTAGGATGGTGAATAGTCTCTGTGTAATGTTGCATGCCTTATACTCTGAGGTGTGCTTTAAAAAAAAATTCCTTTGGCTTAGCTTGGATCTTGAATGTAAATTTGATGACTAGAGGGTTTTTATTGTAAAGATAAAACATTAATTTAAACATTAATTGAAACATTAAATATTTTACAGCTGCGTTTTTTTTTTACTATATAAACTTCCACAAACACTTCAAGACGGTAATACTTGTTTTAGTATTTGTTTTTTATATTTTTATTCCCTATAGAACTCTGTGGTTGTGCAGAGAAGGGAGAAAACATGGCTTATTAGAAAATCTCCCAGGGTTTAGATTAGATCTCCCTAATTCAAGGAGTAACATTCTCAACTACCAAAAAAAGAAAAGAATATATGTTGAACAGGGGAACCAGGATAAGCTCTGCTAAGAAAACAAATATTCCCACAAATTGTTTCTTTTTCTAACGTTCAGAATAAACCACCCTAAATACATTTGAGGTATGGGGGGGGGGCAACAACAATCTTCAGTAAAGGGGGGGGGACCCCAACAAAATTAGTACAGTTAATAAAAACTGCAGCCAATCACAAAGCTAGATTTTCACTATTCTGCAATTGTTTCAGGGGGGAGAATGACAGTGTAGTCAGTGTAGACAGTGTAGTATAGGGAGAGCCAGTTTGGTGTAGTGGTTAGGAGTGCGGACTTCTAATCTGGCGAGCCAGGTTCGATTCTGCGCTCTCCCACATGCAGCCAGCTGGGTGACCTTGGGCTCGCCACGGCACTGATAAAACTGTTCTGACCGGGCAGTGATATCAGGGCTCTCTCAGCCTCACCCACCTCACAGGGTGTCTGTTGTGGGGGGAGGAATGGGAAGGCGACTGTAAGCTGCTTTGAGCCTCCTTCGGGTAGGGAAAAGCGGCATATAAGAACCAACTCTTCTTCGTCTTCTTCTTCTTCTAGTCGTGTGTAGCCTTTCTTCAGCATATGCCCATTGTTTTCAGTAGCCTTAGACTGGACTCAGTCCACAGAAATGGAACACAAGCTTTTATGATACAACAACATCTTTGAGAAATCTTTAAAAACAATCTGCCCTTTTTAAAATTATGATATGGAACTCAAACAGTTACCCCCCATCCTGAGCAGACCACTAAGTAGTGATTAGAGAGCCAGCTTGGTGTAGTGGTTAGGAGCAGCGGCCTCTAATCTGCCCAGCCAGGTTTGATTCTCCGCTCCGCCTCCACATGCAGCCAGCTGGGTGACCTTGGGCTTGTCACAGCACTCATAAAGCTGTTCTGACTATGCAAGAATATCAGGGTTCTCTCAGCCTCACCCACCTCGCAGGGTGTCTGTTGTGGGGAGAGGAAAGGGAAGGTGACTGGAAGCCGCTTTGAGACTCCTTCGGGTAGAGAAAAGCGGCATATAAGAACCAATTCTTCTTCTGCAGTCATATCAGGGCTCTCTCAGCCTCACCTACCTCACAGGATTTCTGTTGTGGGGAGAGAAGAAGGAAAGCAAATGTAAGCCGCTTTGAGACTTCTTCAGGTAGAGAAAAGAAGCAAAGAAGAACCAACTCTTCTTCTTCTTCTTCAGACTAGGATCTCGGAAAGCCAGGTTCAAATCCCCACCCTGCCATAGAAACTTGCTTACCGACCTTGGTCCAGTCACTATTCCTCAGCCTAACCTGCCACATGGAAGAGAGGAAAGATGTAAGCTACTTTAGGTCCCCGTTGGAGGGGAAAGGTGGGTTAGAAATGAAGTAAGTAAATTAGAAGAGTTGGGTTGTATACCACGCTTTTCACTACCCGAAAGAGTAGCTTACTGTTGCTTTCCCTTCCTCTCCCTACAACAGTCGCCCTGTGAGGTAGGTGAGGCTGAGAAAGCTCTGACAGAACTGATCTCCAAGAACAGCGCTGACAGGACTGTGACAAGCTGGCTGCATGTGGAGGAGCGGGGAATCAACCCCGGCTTGCCAGACTAGAGGCTGCAACCCTTAACTCCTCCACCAAGCTGGCTCTTGGATAAGGAGTAAGTCAAATAAAATTATGATGCAATAGAAAACAATGCATGTGTGTGTATTCACAGATCTGAACCGTACCTCTGCAGATACAGCTGGAGTCCCTGGTTATTCACATGGGGTCCATATCTATGTGATATGTATTTGTGTAAACTTGGTTTCTTAGTAAAGCTGAACACATGTCAGCAGGGGGCAAAGCTTGCTGCCTCTTCCCACTGTGTCCCCTCAGGCATCCATACCTACATCCTTGACAGGTGTGAGCACCATCTTTGATCCGACCACTTGAATCATATTTCAGGGCCCATTCCATACTTCATAGAATTCTCTTTCCCTGCAGATCCACCCAAGGACTTTTTGCTCTGTCTAGTTCGTAATAATTTTTAGGACTGAAAAAATGATGTAAATAAAACAAACCTGTTTTATATTATAAAATCGGTACAAATTCATACAGATTAGTAAAGGGAAAATGTTCAGAATGTCTAGAGACTGTAAGCAGGTGCTTTAAACCTTTTTTCCCCTTTTTTCCTGACTTGGATTCCTGATGGTCTCCGACAAATAGATTAAAGAAAATGCAGGTGCTTTGAAGTTGCCAACTGTGTGGAAGACTGATCCGGAAACTTTACGGAAAGCTCCGGTGAGAAGACAAACCCTTGTCAGATTTTAAACAGATTAGGACAGAATATTTTTCCCTTATGGAGGAATGACCTTTTTAAAATAGTTACTTTAGAATAGCACATCTTTGTAAACTTCACAGGGAAGAACACTGGAAACAAACTGAATTTTCATAAGTAATAATTCTCTGTGGGTTTTGTTCTTGGGGTCACTTCCAGGACACAACTAACATTCCCGACGTTTATTTTGTGCTGTTTTGTTTACATATTTCTCAGTCATCCCAGTTTTCTACGTTTTCTACTCAGTAATCCCAGTTTTCTACTTTTCAGTGTTTAGTTGTGTAGGTTAGTGAATATTGTTTGCCTGTTTGGTGTTTGTCCAGTATTTATACAGACTGAATTTAATAATTTATTGAAGCTTAAACAATGCTGCAAAAAATCATACGTTTTATGGCAAAAATTCGGTGCAGGGAATCAAAGTATAATGGAATTAAAGGAGCCCAGAGAAAAACTGAAAGGAGAAGGAGCATCCAAATTGTGGATCTAGAGTATAAAAGAGTAAATATGGGAAATTCAATGCTATCACCTGCATCAGGCATGATGGTGCCTTTCCCATTCATTCCAGGTTAGCGCTATACAGAGGAACATTAATGCTTGGTTGTTTGATGGACTCTGTTGAAGTAGAGTAAATGGAAGTGGTGAATACCCTCTGAGACAAGATTTCCAACTTTTAGGTAGGACCTGGAGCTCACCCATAATTACAAATGTTCTCTAGACCAGGGGTAGTCAACCTGTGGTCCTCCAGATGTTCATGGACTACAATTCCCACGAGCCCCTGCCAGCAAATGTTGACAGGTGCTCATGGGAATTGTAGTCCATGAATATCTGGAGGACCACAGGTTGACTACCCCTGCTCTAGACTACAGAATTTTGTAGAAACTGAAGCTTAGATGCTGAGTACTATGGCATCACAGCTCAACTGTGCCAACTGTGGCTTGGGAAATCTTTGGAGATTTGGGGGTGATACTTGGGAAGAGTGAAATCTGGGGACAGCTGATTGAGGATCAGATGCCGTAGAGTCTGCCTTTCAAAGCTGCTATTCCAGGGGAACTGATCTCGAGGTGAAGCAACCTGAAGGGCTCCAATACTATCCAGACTGCCTCTCAAACCCTGTTCTCTGTGCCTTTCCTGCAGAAGAAGAGTTGGCTCTTATATGCCACTTTACCAGAAGGAATCTCAAAGTGGCTTACAGTCGCCTTCCCATTCCTCTCCCCACAACAGACACCCTGTGAAGTGGGTGAGGCTGAGAGAGCCCTGATATTCCTGCTCGGTCAGAACAGCTTTATCAGTGCTGTGGCAAGCCCAAGGTCACCCAGCTGGCTGCATGTGGGGGAGGAGCGGGGAATGAAACCCAGCTGGCCAGGTTAGAAGTCCGCCCTCCTAACCACTACACCAAGAAGTAAAGAGGTGGCATCTAGGGACATTATCTGTGGTGGCACCTGCCCCCTAGAATGCACAGAACCTTGAGTTAGCCTTCTGTACTTTCTTTTACACAACAAACCAAGCACATCATTTCTTTTTTTTTTACTCTGGCTTTTAATTGGGTGTTTTATCTCACCAGCTCTTTAATTGTCTCCTTCTGTTTTATGGATAGGTCTTATGCTGTTTATGTCCAACGGCTTGTTTTTAAATGGCACGCATGTTATCTGCGCCGTTGCAATCTCTTGCTCCTTTTGTCTGACAGTACCCGTGGTGTGATTTTGTTTAAAACACCAGGCACTAATCCAGATCCCTGGGTATCCGTTTCATTGTAGGATTTCGCCAATAGATTATTCCGTAGCATAAATCCATAGTAGTGGTTTTTCCATGGTTGAGTCCACCTGTCCTAATGAAAAACACTATACCTTTCTGGGTAGCTATTGTAAGATATTGGAAGCAGCAATTCAAGCTTGGAAGACAAGTGAAGAAATAACTAACCCGCTCTGAGTAAGACATTGGTATCCGATTTACAGAGATGAGGTTGCTTCTTCTCCAAGTCATTTATTTTGGTCTGATATATTTTTTTTAAAGGACTCTTTCCATGAACATTCCCTGGGCAGTTTCTGTCCTTGTTTGCATAGCTGAAGAATTCATTTATATCTAGTGAATTGACGCTGCCATCTTCCTTCTCCCCTTCTTTAGAATAATTCTAGTTTGAAGTCATTGGGACAGCTCTGAAATGTCAGGAGTGCAGTGTGAACCTAGATTTTTATCTGCATATCGTTGGAATGGGAAGGGACACTCCTGCCAAGAATGACAGACTTGCTCTCTATCTGGGCTATTAATTATGGCCAGTATTATACTTAAAAAAAAAGATTTCTGTAAAATCTAAAAAGACACAGCTACTATCTCTAGCCCTCATGTTGATGGTGGTGGTGGGAGAGAAGAAACTCTTTTCTGCTCTTGTAAATAACTATTAATACAAATAGTGGACTACCCAACAGGACTGTTGTGATGTACTGTGAAAGTATATATTAGTCCTATTTTAATGCTGAATAGAGCAGGCCTTCGAGGAAGACAATATGCATTCTAGTATTCCTCAAATCACGAATCCTTTTCTTTTCTTTTGTTTTCAAGAATTTTCTGACTTTATGAAATGAACTCAACTGGAATGTATTTCATCCCCCTAATTGCTAAGCTTTTTTAACGATCCAGCTGTTCCCCCCCTTATGCCGCCATTTAGTAACATGTTCATTTTTGTAGCTTGTTAACTAATCTTTCTGAGAATCGGATAATGAATGCTACCATCCCAAATTAACTGTGGTTATAACCATGTTTCCGGCAGGAGAGGAGAAATAAATCTGACAACGGCAACTGCTTTTGATATACTACTCATTTCGACACCCTCCCAACCATGACTCCCATTGAAAGCCTGCTAACTTTGCACGGCAGATGTAAGTTTGTTTGCCCTCCCCTCACTTGGGTAGAACATTCCGGAAAGTTTCCTTTGGCTCCCCTCCGCAAATGGAATTCTGTTCCATTCAGCTACATGGCTGTTCAAAAGACCTAGCATCTTGTATTCAAAAGTAAGTGAAGTTTGCACAGACTGAACATGTGTTCACCACAGCCTGTGAACAGGGCTCTTACACTGATTAATTTTGATCTTACATTAGGGATGCCTGTACAACTTAACACGTGATGGAAACGGCCAGTTTGGTGTAGTGGTTAGGAGTGCGGACTTCTAATCTGGCATGCCGGGTTCGATTCTCCCCCACATGCAACCAGCTGGGTGACCTTGGGCTCACCACGGCACTGATAAAACTGTTCTGACCGAGCAGTGATATCAGGGCTCTCTCAGCCTCACCCACCCCACAGGGTGTCTGTTGTGGGGAGAGGAATGGGAAGGCGACTATAAGCCTCTTTGAGCTTCCTTCGGGTAGGGAAAAGCGGCATATAAGAACTAACTCTTCTTCTTCTTCTTCTTCACATTCAAGCCAGGTTTGTTTTTACAGGGGACACGTGGCTCTTTCTTACAAACGGATGTACACATGCACATGCAGAATGTATGCATGTTCACTGTAACATGTGAATAGGTTCTCAGTCATGTAGGTACCCTGTAAGATTATGGTGTTGAGGTGGTTGTCGGTGTTGCCTGTGCTCACTGACAGCCACTCTCTGAGGGTTTAAGGTTGTTCACATTGCCTCTTTTTAGCTGGAGGTGCCAAGTTTGATCCTGCGGCATTTTGCCTGCAAAGCAGGTGTTCTGCCCCTGAGCCAGAGCCACAGGTGTGCAGCTTCCTGGCAGTGATTTCAGCCATCCTGGTAGCACAACTTTTCAAGTTTGTGATCACAGGAATCACTTTACAGTAAAGGTAGTTCCGGTCATGCTCCACTGGGTCATCCATTCTCTTTCCCATGCTTATATGTCACCAAAGACCATGAGCGCACACCTTGTGAGATCTCTGAATGTGAGAGCAGGCCCTTAAGATCCTTGTATTGTGACTCAGGACATGACATAATTTGAACAACAGTCTGTATTCTTTTCAGACTGCCCTTTCACAATATCCTTGTCACATTTTTGGAAGAATATGCCCTTCACAGGAGAATGTCAGGAACAAATGCTTATATGCTCTCCTGCCTCCTATCAGCAGCAGGCTTTAAGATTCATGCTCATTTCTTGAAGGGCAGTTTAGCCTGCCGGGATTAATTTATAATGGAAGCCCCCCCATACCATTTTACATTTGCTTTTTAGCTCTCCATCTTCTTGATATGCATTTAAAATAAACTTTTAGCTATAAAGGGCACATTATGCTACCTGACACCGTTGAATTAGGCAGAACATCCTTCTATAACTCATTCCAGTAGCTGCTGTGGTTGTTTCATCTTACAAAACCAGACTCAAAGATGACAGGCCATGGTTGGACTCAGCGCACGCAAGTGGCCAAGGCTCTCCTCATTGAGTTTCTGCAAATGCCTTGTTCTTTGCAGGGGAGAGAACTAAGACATTTGAAAATGAGAAGAACAAAAAAAAAGTTGTGTTTCACCTAGGAGACAGTTAACAAGATCACTTCTCAAAAACAAGGCTTGGCTTTGAATTGTGGTCTTCTGAGATGGTTAAAGGTTGCAAATAGAACGTCAACTTTGAAGCCTAGAATTATGGCAGTATTTTTTTTTCTTTCTTCGTTTGAAGGAAGCACATTGCTCTTCAGCAGTTCTGTCTAGAAGTCCACACTGACCTCATTCCAATGGCAGAGATGTTAATTTCCCCCAATCTGTACTTTAAAATGTCTGGACAGATACCACGATAGACATGGCTTTACTCAATATATTTTTGTTTTAGCATTGAACTATATAAAGCCTTGTATGAGCAGAAACAAAAAGAAGCTTTTCTTCATTCATCAATTCTTGTGCAACATGTTCTGCTTTCTTTGGCCCATTGTGCACGGCCGCCAAAATGGTGATTTCGGGTCACATGGAAAACGCGGAGGAGGAAGAAGCGAAGCAAACCACTTATGCACGGGACGGGACGCAATGGCAGCAAAACCCAGGGTAACCAATTATGCACGCGGCGACCCCGGTGCCGCTTCTGGTTGCGTTCCGGTCACCCGGAAGCTGCGCTTTCTTCCGCGTTTCGCTAACGTGGCTTTTTCGGCAGCATGCACCGAATCTGCAGTCGGTTGCAGCTGGCACCGTGCGTTATCAGTGATTTTAGTCACTGCCATTCCACCCCGAATGTGCACTACTCCCCCCGTGCATAATGGGCCTATGTTGTACAAGGAGTGTGACAGTGCTAATGACTGCCACAGGCCTCCCCCCCCATGTGGAACAGGATAATCTACTTCTAAAGTGCATTGAAAGTGCATTATCCAATGTGTGCGGAATGGGCCAATGGGAGCATGCAAACTGAGTCCCACCTTCTTCAAGGAGCTTTCTCTCCCATCACAAGAGTCAGTAGCTGTGGCTTGTCTATTACGGGCCCAGCATCCATTCCAATGGCTCTGAGAAGCCATTAAGTCTTTTTCATAGAAAATTGAAAGTGTTTAGACTATTGAAGGAATGAAGTATCCGAGCCATGTCTGGTTTGCTCCTTGGTTGCCTGCTGTGAATCAATTTCTGTGAATGATATCTGAGCAGGTGACTTTATTATTGTAAGGCTGAAGAAAGTATAAGACGGAAAGGAAGATATCATGGGCTTTGTTATCAATTATTTATCCAGGGTGTCTGGAAATGCACTTTGGGCTGTCTTAGAATAGAGGCTATGGTATTTGTGCATGGATTTATCATTCTGGGTTTAAACCAAGTTTTCCTATGGAGCAATGTATGCTAGTCTACTAAGTGCTATGTAGGAGAGGGGAAAAGATTTTTGGATTTATTTAATGGTATAATGGTGGACCATTAAAGCCTTGACAAAATTATTACTGAAGTATGTCTCAAATTGGTACAGCAGTTCCTGCCCTGGGGCGAAGCATCCCAAAAAACCTATATGAGGTCCTATCAACTGTTTCAATGGTTCACCAATGGTGAATGCCCTTTGATTTGTGGCAGGCAAAATATGATGTTGTATAGCCAAAGTATCTTTGTTATGTTGGTCAGTCACATTGGTCAATCACGTCTGGGCAGCAAATGCTGTGCTTTGTGGTCAGGGAAAGGACCAGTGGGAGGAAACCACACCGAAATTGTCAAGGGGGTTTAAAAATAACATGTTAAAGATAGGTATTTATCACGATGGGCACAAAAATAAAGGAGTTATGCGATAAGCAAAAGAAATGGGAAGGAGGCCGTGACAAATATATCTGTAAATCAAAGACCTAGGTCTTCAAATCTCCCCCTCCACCTCCGACCTCGGAAGGATGGAAGGCTGAGTCAACATTGAGCCGGCTGCTGGGATTGAACTCCCAGCCTCATGGGCAGAGCTTTCATACTGTATGTCTGCTGCCTTACCACCCTGCGCCACAAGAGGCTCTTTCAAAAAAATAATGCTCCTTAAAAACACACACACACACACATATGAGACAGTGTAGGAGGGCACAATTCTATCCTCTGCCTCATTTTACTGCTTGTTTAGATGCAGCCCAAAGTCGCCAATAGCAAGCCCATCGACCTCCACCCAAACCATACCACTGTGATAACAGGAAAAAATGAAATTCAGATGTCCTCAAAATGTCAAATGGACTGAGGTTGAGCATCAACACCCCCCCCCACCCCGTAAATCCCAGCTCTAAGAGAATCTGAGCATCGGAGGCCTTAGTTACCTTGAGGGATTGCACTAATTGAGAAATAACAGCCATAAAAAGTTAATTCATTAATAGTATATAAAAGTGAAAACAATAACCGAGGATGACTAGCTCTTCTGAATTAAGCAAAGTATGATGGAATGCCCCTTGCTGGTCGGAATGCTAAGTGGAATAATAAAATGACAGCAACCATTCCCTTTTTGCAGGCAGAAGTGAGCCCAGGAGCTAGAAAGCAGCAGCTCTGAGCATTTTCCTCTGCCTATAGGCAGTGTAATGCAGATAAAACCAATGCCTGTCTTTTGTATCTACTTTTTCAATTGTACGGCCCCCAGCATCTTGCCCGTAATCTGCTGAGACACGACCAGACAGACACCATGGCTCAAATATCCCCTCCTTTCGTACTGGGCCTTTTACACACTTGTAACACAGACCTAAATCCATGGTGTGTCTGCAGTTATGCAACCCTGCGTATGCAATCTCATGGGCCATGCGTAACCAAAGATCTTATTTTCTTTCAAAAATAACTGAGAAAGGCTGTGTCATGGAAGTGATTAACTCACAGCACAGGTTGAGTTCCCTTGAACACATTAGGCATACTTTGGATGCGTACATATGAAGCTGATGTATAATACGTCAGAACAGGGGTAGCCAACCTGTGGTCCTCCAGATGTTCATAGACTGGCAGGAGATCATGGGAATTGTAGTCCATGGACATCTGGAGGACCACAGGTTGACTACCCCTGTGTCAGAACACTTATCTGTCCAAGTTGGCATTGTGTACGTCTATTATCAGTGGATCTCCAGAAAAAGATCTAGCATTGACAACTTATCACTATGGGGTGGGGGATCTCTGGCACCCTGTGGGCCCTTCCCTCTACCACTTAGCTAGGGGATGGGAGAAATATGAGAGGGAAAGGTGTGGGGGGGAGACATGGCCAATGTCCTGACAGAGTGACATCCCTTCTGTTGTGACTGAAAAGGATGTCAGCACATCACTGACAGTGTTCTAGTTTTCACTCAAAACTAAATTAAATCAAAAGAATTTTCGGCTAAATAACTGGAAGAAGTTCCTGACAGTCAGAGCGGTTCCTCAGTGGAACAGGCTTCCTCGGGAGGTGGTGAGTTCTCCTTCTTTGGAAGCTTTTAAGCAGATGCTGGAGAGCCATCTGACAGAAATGCTGACTCTGTGAACTTAGGCAGATGGTGAGTGGGTGGGCAGGAAGGGATGTGCCAGTGCTTGTCTCTTGAGGCCCTTCCCACAAACAGGGTGACCAGCTCCAGATTGGGAAATCCCTGGGGATATGGGGATTGAACCTGGGAAGGATACATTTTGGGGAGGTAAGGGAGCTCAGGAGGTTTGTGATATCATAAAGTCTACCGCAGCTGCCATTTCCCCTTAGAAGAACTAATCGCTGTTGTCTCGAGACCAGCCGAAATTCTAGGCTAGGGAATTCAGCTGCCCCTTTTCATGCCAGTTGAGATGCCCTGATGCAACCCCGAAGAATCAATATAGTTCAGTGATAAAAGTTGCACCTCCTACATTCCTTCCACTGCAAAGAGCACTACCGTCCTGCAAGATAGTAAAAGCCAACCACCCTGTTTCAATTCCACAGCTCCAATGTTCAGTGCAAGCATTTTAGAATCTCATGTTAAGCTACAAATTGAGAATCTAAATCAGGGGTAGTCAAACTGCGGCCCTCCAGATGTCCGTAGACTACAATTCCCAGGAGCCCCTGCCAGCGCTGGCAGGGGCCCCTGGGAATTGTAGTCCACGGACATCTGGAGGGCCGCAGTTTGACTACTCCTGACCTAAATTAACTCTTGGGCTTGTATCTCATGATCAGCAGGCTGCTGGGGGCAACTGTTCAAAATATTTTACAGCATCCAAGAAATCAAAACCCTGTCACATTTCGTAGCCTGTCACTGGATGCTCTGAGGGGCTCCCTGCCCCCCCCCCCCCCCAGTTTTTGCTAGGAGCAAGGGCTTGCTGCAAATGAAACCACTGAGCTTGGGATTTTTAAACACTGCCACAATGTAAATGTGCACTGTAGCTCTGAGATATTTGCACTTTGGGCGAAAAACAGGTTTCATTTTGTAAAAACTTTCTCATTTGTTCTGCAGTCTGACATGACTGCCAAAGGATAAGGGAGGTAATCCCGAGTCTGAGTTAGTAAATATTTTACTATTTAGGGGTTATTCCAAGGGATCTTTCAGTTGGACAGACACAACATTTTGAAATAAGCTTAACTTCTTCTCTCTGAGGTCATAAAACACCCAAGGACAGCTCACACATTATAACGGTTGCTTGTGTTTTTTTTGTCTCCCGAGTCTCTTATAAGGGTTATCCCCCCGACCGTTTCTTCCAGTGTAGCACAAGGAATGTGCAAGGCCAGTGCAACCTGTTTTCTGCATTGCACAGATTCAATCCCAGGTTTGCCAAATTTCGTAGTAGATGTGCTTGGTCCATGTATTCTGCCACATATGGGATTGTAATAGTCAAAATGTCATAAAGCTAAACTACATTTTTTAAAAAGCATATGTCTGAGGGTAGGGAATTCAGAACAAGGCTGAGCAGGGTTCCCACCCTACAGGCGATGGCTGGAGCTATTGTGGGATGAGAACTGATCTCCAATTCATGTAGAATAAATTGCCACTCTGGCAGGCCTTGGGTCGAGGCCAGAAAACGAACCCTGAGAAAACACTGGTCTCCCTACCCACAGAACAGCAGTTTGCCATCCACAAAAACATCAACTCACCCAACAGAATCAGGCTCCCCCTACAAAGTTAAGAAGGTGGTTTAAGAATATAATTTAATGTTATTTTATGTTTTCATCTAAAATGTTTAAAAAAGAGCCAGCTTGGTGTAGTGCAGGGGTACTCAAACTGCGGCCCTCCAGATGTCCATGGACTACAATTCCCGGGAGCCCCTGCCAGCAAATGCTGGCAGGGGCTCCTGGGAATTGTAGTCCATGGACATCTGGAGGGCCGCAGTTTGAGTATCCCTGGTGTAGTGGTTAGGAGCGCCAACGTCTAATCTGGGGAGCCAGGTTTGATTCCCCGCTCCTCCTCCACATGCAGCCAGCTGGGTGACCTTGGGCTTGTCACAGCCCAGATAGAGCTGTTTTGATCAATCATTTCTGTTAGGGCTTTTTCAGCCTCACCTCCCTTACAGGGTATCTGTTGTGGGGAGAAGAAAGGGAAGGCGAATGTAAGCCACTTTGAAACTCCCTTGAGTAGAGAAAAGCGGCATATAAGAACCAACTCTTGTTCTTCAGTAATATCAGGGCTCTCTCAGCCTCCCCTACTTCACAGGGTATCCTGGGGAGAGGAAAGGAAAGGCAACTGCAATCCCCTTTGAGACTCCTGGTAGAGAAAAGCAGCATATAAGAACCAACTCTTCATTTGTTTGTCTGCTTTTCTCACTGGGACTTTTAAAAAATCTGCATGTTAAACTTGCATTTCTTTTTAGTTTCACATTGAGATCTCAGGAGACATGTTTATTGCGCCCCCCCCACACACATTTTCTTTTAGTAGTTATTGGCCAATGGTCAAAAAGAGGGAGATTTAGCTTCTGAGATCCTAAATAAAAATGTTTAAAGAGTACAGTGAATATTTCAAGTGTAAATACACCTCTTGACTTCAGGTATTATGGGCTAATAAAATGCCATGCTTCAGTTCCAAGTGAAGCCATTTTCAAAAATAACTAAAATTTTGGTTACACTTTAAAAATGTGGGTAAACTTTTTAAAAAAGTGCTTTGGGACGTTCATGTCAGATCTCATAGATCAGGTTTGCATTCTAGTTTTTAAGAAGTCTTGCATGTGTGGTTTTTAATGGATAAAAACAACCCTCTTGAAAAACAGATTGCACTTATCTCTGGAAAAAAAAAAGACTTTTAAATCGTGCGATATTGCAGAATTACATGAGCTCATTCCTGGGACAGCATCATCAAGGGAATTGCATAAAAACATTGTGCATCAGAGGAAACCCATGTCATTTGCTACTGAACCCTAGTCACCTCATGTTCAGCCCTTCTAGTTCTAGCAAGCCCTGATGCACAATTTATTTTCATTTATTTATATTTCAATTTCTATACCGCCACTCCCAAATGGCTCGTGAAAAACATCAACACCGAGGAAAAGAGGCTTAATCCTCTCCCTCTGCACCATTTCCCTGGTAGAAATCTTCTTTCAAGCAGTTGTTAGTCCTCTCAAGGAATGGGGTAAAGACAGGTACAGTAGAGATGCCTGGCCATTTCCCCCCTGCCCTGCTAGGGCAAAGAACCCCTTGGGGAAAAGGAAAACCATTTTTAGAGAGAAATGATTCAGGACAACAAAGGGTTAAAATGCATATACACCTGTACCACAGCCTCAATTTAAGCCTCTTCGGTTGGTGCCACAGCTTTTAAAAGTTTTTTTTTTTAAGTACACACTGGAACATAAGAACATAAAAAGAGACCTGCTGGATCAAACCAATGGCCATGTAGTTCAGCATCCTGTCTCACAAGGGAGCCAACCAGTTCTTCTGGACAACCAACAATGGCACAGAGGCCAGTGGTGCCTCCTGGTACTGGTATTCAGAGATTTACTGCCTCTGAGCATGGAAGTTCCCTTTAGCCACCATGCTCAGTAGACCTAATCCTCTTCTAAAGCTGTCTGGGCCTGTGGCCATCTGCACAGCCCCTGCACCAATCATAGACCCCCAGTGTAGAATGTAGTTTGGCCCTTAGCTCACTGGCCTAGCTTAACCACCTGCACTTGATTTCCCACAAGGCAGAGGTGAAGCAAGCAATGGGAAACTATGTGCTATTCCGTCCTTTCTTGCATACAAACCTTTGTCGCTTCCTCTGGGTCCTGGCATCAGACTGAAGAATCACTAATGACTTATGCCAGGTAGGCTGCCAGCCTCCAGGTGAGATCTGGAGATCTCCCAGAGTGACAGATGATTCCAAGGTGGCAGAGATTAGTTCCCCTGGAGAAAATGCCTTCTTTGAAAGGTGGAGCCTGTGGCACTATACCTCACAGAGGTCCCTCCTCCCAAACCATGACCTCCTCAGTCTCCACCCCCCCCCCCAAATTTCCCAGACTTTTCCAACCAGGACTTGGCAACCCCATTCTATTGCTTTAACGAGATGCTCAGTAGAAAATCAGATTGAATTAAAAAGGGTGGGTGAGGGTGAAATTGTGAATGAAGCTTGTACCGATTCAGGCAGGAGCATTTAATCTTTTTTTGTGTCTCTTTTAAACATACCAGCCTCCCTTTTCCTCCCCTGCATAGACAGATCATAATGAAACATGAGTACTGAGACTTGGGCTTATACAAAGTCTGGTCCAAGCTTTAATATGAGGAATTTTCTCTCTATGAGACAAAACAATGCATTTTTGATAGGCCTTTTCCAGATCAGTGTATTTTTTCCCTTCCTGTAACCATAGATTGTTCAGTAACAGCCTATCCATGCAAGTCCTATTAGGGCATTACTCCAAGTACCACATTTAATTAATTCCTCTTTTCTGACCGTCAAATGATATAGTCGCTTGGGTATGGATTGGAAGACCTGAGTTCAAGTTCTGTTCTGTCATACCTTAGAGACAATCAGTCTTACTTCCTTGATATAGGTAATGTGCGGACAGGAGGAAATTAAACCGGATTCTCCTTGTATTTCCCTGCACCAGGCTAACTTTTCTACATGGTGGGTGACATCATTTCAATGACCAGGCCAGGGGTCCCCAACATTTTGAACCTGTGGGCACCCTTGGAATTCTGACACCATTATGGTGGGTACAGCTACAAAATGGCTGCCCCATCTTACCTGGTCACAGTGAAGGTCCTCCAATCAGAGGCCTTGCTGAGCAAAATCTCTGCCTGAACCCAGCTGCTTTCTAAAAACACTTGGCAGCCAATAGGAAAGGTCTTGGCAGGTGCTATGGTGTGCACAGCCATCTTTCTGGGGAGAATGGGGTTCTCGACCATGGGGTTAGCTCTGTGCTAGGTTCCGATGAGAACCATTCTTTTCAGTGGCTCAGTAGTTATAGCTTGGATCTTCTGTATATTAGTCATTGGATTTGTTATGAAAAACACATTCTCAAAGAAAAGAACCATTCACTGGCTATATTTTTGTATATACAGATAAGTGAGAATCTGGCTTGTAATATACAAAAATATAGATAGCGATGAACATGACTGGAGATGTATCATATGTACATTTTGTAAATTATGTTTTTGCTAGGATTTATTACATACCGTGGGTTTTTTTTTTAAGCCAAAGAGCTTAGACATGTAATTCTGTGATGTTTATTTTTAACACGCATGTAGTATGCTTATCCATCTCTACAGGTTTTGGGTTGTGTGTGTGTGTGTTTTTTAGAAATGCATTTTTTTCCCAAAAAGAAGATCCCCTGTATTTTAGGAGTAAATAGCTTTATTAAAATAAGCTATGGGATGTATAGTGCAGTATAACAATGATAAATGATGTTGTGTGTAATTTTTCTACTATTAACATAAAGTAATATAAACTGAAGGACACTAGTCTATTGAGAGAGTTAGTAGCTAATGTTCCATATCAGATGTGGACAATGTCAGGACTGAATACAGATTAGGCAGTGTCCTTTTCTCCCCGGGGGAATTAAACTTTGAGACACCACTGGCTGCCAATGGTTTTACTGCATTCTGTCAGTGCCTCTGGTGTCTTTCTTGGTCTATTAATTCAGGAGCTGTAAATGACAATGTGAGTAAAAAGCTTTTCCAGTGGGATGCATTTCATTTATGTATTCCTGTATCCACGATACCTGTTCAATCCATTTTGTCACAATAGCTATATAAAAATTGTGTGGATTACCCACAGTTCTTCTTGGACCTCAGCGGACCCCCACACACCTTATTAGAGAGCTCCAGGGCAATAATTTATTAGAGGGAGAGAGAGAGAGAGAGAGGAGAGACTACAGATTTCTTTTTTCATATTTAACAAAAATAGCAGTATACAAAAGAATAAATAATTGATCAGTCAGAACATGTACATTGTCAAAGTAATCAAATTTTGTCATTAAAATAATGGCGTTACTTTGATTGTTGCTCTTGTGTTGTTAATTGTTTGCATTTCCAAGACATGATCCAGAATCAAACGTTATATTTCTGCTTGCAGGATGAATCCCATGGTTCTGTTTCCCATTATTATTTCCCATTATTATTTCTCACACTTCAGAATGAGAAGCACTGTGAAATCGTGGTTTGTACCCCTGTGTGATTCCTATGATGGAAGCTGTGTAATTACCACCTCTTACATGACTAGCGGAGGCTAAGAAACTATTATTTCTTCTCTGCCACTCCTCAAGATTTTGTAGGAAGTGGCATTAAACCTAAATATCTCTGGCCTACCTGCTCTGCTTCGTGCATTAGGTAACACTGGATATCTGGATGTTGAAAGATCTCTTGTTAATCTGTGTCCGTTTGATTTTTTCCATCACCATACTCACCTCAACCCTGTTGCCATTATTATAATGCAACATAAATTTTTCTTTCTCCTGCTTCTGGAGCCTGATCCATGCCAGGCCCGGGAGAGTGGCAGCCTAGCGGCAACGTCATATAGTACCAGGACTTTGCTCCACTTCCACATGACTGCTCTCTGCTTTTTCTGCCAGTGCGGAATCAGCCTCTGTCTCTTTCATTGGTGCAACGGCTTCCGTTGAGACTTCATAATCCACATTTCATTGTTTAGGATCTCTTGTTTCTCATCCAGTTTCTGTTAGGAAATGTTTTCATCATTCATTGGAGCTTTTTATAGGATAGGCTTTTGTAAAATGTTCAGTAAAACACATTTGTGAAGCATTACATCTTTGGCTTGAGAAATTCCTGGAGATTTAGAAGTGGTGACTGAGGAAAATGCAGTTTGTGGAGGGAAGGGAGGGTAGTGGAGGTGTGATGCCATAGAATGGACCCTCTGTAGTTGCCATTCGTTCCAGGGGACCTGATCTCTTTAGCCTGGAGATCAGTGGTAATTCAGAGGCTGGCATCTGTAATTATATCTATGCTGTTTTTTTGTTTCTTTTGTTTGTTTTTTATAACTTGGGGGGGTGAATGTTGTATAAAGCAGATCTCAAATAACGGTAGTAGATTTCTTCTATAAAACTATTTTCATACACGTAGAGAAGCAGGGGGTAGGGGTGATAAATACAGTGTTTTTCTCTCTGTGGCCTTTGGTACGGTTCATAAATTTTATCTGTATACTATAAACAAGAATAGAATCCTTCCGCTGCAAGTTCAGAAAGTGGGAATGGCTTTTTAAAAAGTGCCATAATAAGAATGGAAAATGTTTTCTGAAAACAAGCCCATTTAGACTTCTCCTTGTATGACAAGTTAAACTTTTCCTCCCCTGCAAGCGCTGCTTTAGCACGCTCAAGTGCACCTTGTTAAACAAAGGGTTTTTTTTTTAATGCAGTTTGAATGGCTACTTGGGCAGGGAAACATTAACCTCGGAGCCAACAACCCTTTTCACAATTAGTAATTCTATTTTAACATAATGTGATCATTCAGAGTGGTTTCTATGAATGAGAGCAGATTTGCATTTCTGCAGTAACAAATAAATATATAGGAATTGGAATCTGTGCATCATTCTGCAAAACAAAGTGGGATGTAATGTAATTTTTTTTTAAATGGCAGCCAGCCATGGTGGCCCATGAGAAAATACCCATAAGCACCAGTGGCATGATACCTTAATTAGGACCTATTAAAACATCCTCCAACCAAGGAATAGGAGGCCCTTTGAGGGAGATTGTTAACCTCTCGCTAACATTGGGTGAGTCCTCCGAAGGGCTAAAGGGTGCAGTGGTTCACCCTCTTCTGAAAAAAAAAAACAATTGCTGGATCTGCAGGGGGCCAGAATGGAGAAAGCTCTGGCCCTGGTTGAGGTCAAGCGGGCTTCCTTTTCCCCCCAAACACAGTATTTATTTTTAAATACAGATTGAATAACCAGTTTGCTCACTCTTTTATTTAAAGGAATGGATGGTGAGTTGGTACAACATAATAACTCAGGCTTTCTCATCCAGGGTTTCATGAAACCCTGGTATTTCTTGCCCACCCTGGAAAGATTTCCCAAATGGGCAGGCGTTTTGAAATATTTTTTAAAAATAAAAATTGTTAAACATTTATTGGATGATGTGACCATATATGGTCATGTCAATCCACCCTCCCCATCCCAAAATAGCCAAAGATGGGCCTGGAGGGGGTGGGAAGGGGAGGGAACCCGGGTGGGCGTGTACACCATTATGCTTCCCAACCATATTCTGTATGATCGTGCCACTTCTGGGGTATCACTGATATCACTGCCCGGTCTGAACAGTTTTATCAGTGCCATGGCGAGCCCAAGGTCACCCAGCTGGCTGCATGTGGAGGAGTGCAGAATCAAACCTGGCATGCCAGATTAGAAGTCCGCACTCCTAACCACTACACCAAACTGGTTTATATCCTGCCTTATATCCTGGCTTATATCCTGCCAAAGCTTATATCCTGGCAATCTTCTTGATCGTTAAAAGGTTATTGAACTAAAATCTTGCTCTTCTACTGCAGACCATGATGTCCACCTACCTAAAACTACTCTTGTATGTAGCTCTTTTTGTTGCTTCACATGGCCTAAGTTGGAAGTTCAAGCTAACTTTCTAATGGATCCATGCGACATGAGCCCTCGGTCTTGCATTTCCTCATCCTCCTAGGAGACCTGGTTTTGTTTTCTCTGGCAGTGGGGCTGCTTTAATCCTTACTTGCTTATAGGAGAACTGAATTATGGCTCCACAATTTGTTTCAGTTCTAGAAGCGCTCTTAATTAAGGCGTGCCGCCATTGATTTTCTTGTGTGTTTATCTGTTGTGTCAAGGTATTTAAAGGAGTCAAACATATCTCAGTTCAGGTCCTTAGCATAAAACCGACCAGATCTGCAGGCCCTCCTCTTCCTATTTTCCACGCCACCCCTTGTACCCTCTGTAATAAATTCCGAGGGCTGACAGTGTCTAAGTCGGCTGCTCCCTTGCCCTCAATTTCAGCGAGATGGGCCATTGAAAAGTCATTACAAGCTGTTTAGACTCCGGCTTTGACTTTTGCTCAGCAGTGAACAAAATTAACAGCTCTTGGAGGTGGTGGGGGGGGGGGAGGCAAGGAGCCACAGGGAGGGTGGGAGGGAGAATAAAGAGAGAGGGAGCTTTGCGACTTAGTCAAACAAACAAGCTGAAGTCTAAAAGTAGGTCTGTTCTACATATGCCCTCAATTAGGTGCCCCTTGTTGATACGTCTCCTTCCCCTCCCCTTTTTGGGGGTACCTTTTTACTATAATGAAGACACACCTGCTGGCACATCAAATGCATAGCCTCACATTTGCTTACACACCAAGCAACAAGCTTACACCGGGCACAGAATTGCTTCATAAACTTAACTATCACTTTCAAATTCTGTTGGCTTTTTTTTTTCTAATTTAGTGCTTGGTAGTTTTTTATGCAATAATTTTAAAGTGATGTTTATAGCAAAAGTTTATAGCAAAAGTTACCTTGGTAAGGGCAGACAAAAGAGTCTCTGCCATGCGAAATTACTTTGAAACCCCGTCTCCCTTTGCTGTGCCTTGAAACAAGCCTTTAGGGCTGACTTTGGGTGTATTTAGGAGCCAACTTACATTGCAGTATGGATCATGGGTGCATTTGGTCATCTACCTCTTACAAGCAGTGCTTTTTAAAAGCTATATCTCTGTCCTTTTTTTTAAAGAATGCGGCTAACAGAATTATATTCAAGGCCACTCAAAAAATTAGAGGTTTTCCTTTGTACGTTCTGTGTTCTTTCCTTTCTCTTCCCTTTATATTCAGCATTCCTCCTTTACTGCAAGTTGTGAAGCGATAAGTTATCATTCTGAATGCTGGAAATAATTAAGATCAAGGAAATATTTTGAAAGAAAGCTCAATCCAAAATAACTCTAGAATAGTGTTCCGTTCGATTGGCGCATTAAAGTTTACATTAAAGTTTACAGCCAGTGTGACAGGAGTCGTATATACCTGAAAATAGACAAGGAGATAACTGTGTACTTAATGTACCAGGGAAAAACTCCCCTCATATGCTACGTTTGGTTTAAATAAGCTTGTGCTCTCAACCCAATTATGGAACCAGATTGGCATCCAGCCAAATAATGGTCAAGCAGTTTTCTCAAGGTCACAAGTGGATTTGTCCAAAACCCAGTGGAACTGAACCAATTGTGAAATACAACACAAGGAAGGAAGGAAGGAAGGAAGGAAGGAAGGAAGGAAGGAAGGAAGGAAGGAAGGAAGGAAGGAAGGAAGGAAGGAAGGAAGGAAGGAAGGAAGGAAGGAAGGTGGTTCTGGTAATTACCTTCAAGGTCATATGTGATCTGGGCCCTGAATATCTGAGAAACTGCCTTTCCACCTATGCCCCCCAAAGAGCTTTATGTTCCTCTATCGCCAATAAACTGGCGACTGGAGGATCAATTCACATGGAGGAAATGGCGACTTTAGAAAATAGACTCTGCAGGATTCACATCTCTGGGTTGGGAAATACTTGGAGATTTGGGGAATTGAGCCTGGGGAGGGTGAGGTCTGAGGAGCGCGGGGACTTCAGCAGGGTACAATGCCAGAAAGTTCACCCTCCAAAGCAGTCATTTTCCTCCAGGAGTACTGATCCGACTGGAGATCTCCAGGCCTCACCTGGAGGCTGGCAATCCTAATTCTATGGCATAATACCCCATGGAACCCCCCCAACCTTGTCCTCCTTAGGCTCCACCTCCAAAATCTCCAGGTATTTCCCAACCCCAAACTGGCATCTATGCCTCTTATTTTGTACAACCCTCTGCACATTCTCTGGGTTTTCTTCGTAAGCACACAGCCAGTACCAATGAAGGTCACCTGGGAAATGGATTAACAACATCTTAGGCTCACAATGTCAAATTACTTTAAAATGTTTACAGTAGCCAGTGAGATGCAGTGAATTTAAAGCTGGCAGGCTGAAGCCAAAACCAAACCATTCTTATTTCACTAAACTAGGCCTAGTGTTTTATGGCTGTTTTAAGGTCCATTAATCCTTGAATCATGAGACCATGTAAAAAGTGACGGCTCTAACATTCAATCCCTTAGTTTATTTTAAATGATTTTTTTTACTTCAACGCTGTTCCTAATTAATAATGGTGAGTGTATAAACCTGATTCAAATATATTAAAAGCAGAAGGGCAAGGGATGGAGTCTCTTAGTTGTTTAGAAGGATTTCACTTCTTTATATTTTATTTCTTTATTTTTCTCCCTCCCCATTTATTGCAGGAATATACATTCTGCATTTAATGGGATTGCTCAGCCAGCCAGCAGGGGGGTGGGTAGGAAGAAAATGCTCCTATTCTATCTTTAACAGTAAAATTGTATTGTTTTATTCATTTGCGTTTTACGAGCTTATTTTGGAAGCTGGATGGTTCGTCTCTTCCAGCTTGACTTGGCTTCCTCCAATTTGCTATAGAGACAGCATTAAAGGAAATAAGAGGCCATCTCCACAAACATACGCCCCCCAAAAATTCGTATCTCCCCCCCTCCACCCATTTATTTAATAGCAAAGTTAAACAGAGCTTAGTTGTGGGTCAAAGGAAAAGAAAAAAAAAGCATTATGCTGATAGACTGATTGTATATATCAATGATGCTTTCAACTCTGTTCCTGAAATGTTAAAAGTATTGATTTATTTCCCCCAGGTCAGGCCGTGAGGCTTATTCAGCATTGCTTACTGTATCACTTGGCAGTGTCTTCTTTTGGACATCCCCAAGTCAATCTCCTCACAAAAGTCTTTTTGACTTCTAAATATAGCTAGCTGGTCAATCCGTTTTGTAAAAATACCAGAGCTCTGCAGTTCCCAGATTAATCTTAACAGACAAGGCCAGACTCTTACCTGTGGCAGAATGCCGCAAATATTAGACCAAGCTAAATATGAATTTATGTATGCTTATTTTATAACGTGGGTAACTTCAGATTATGGAAGAAAAGCAGGATTTTTACTTGGATAGGAGAACATTGAGGAAGACTCTGTGGAGGAAGGCAGTGGCTGACTTCCTCTACTTCTCTGTTGTACTCTGCATAGGGCTACAGTGACTCTTAACTATGGTTTTGAATGTAGAGACACTTTACACCATGGGTAGTCTATTTGCGGCCCTCCAGATGTCCATGGACTACAATTCCCATGAGCCCCTTCCAGCATTCACTGGCAGGGGCTCATGGGAATTGTAATCCATGGACATCTGGAGGGCCGTAGTTTGACTAACCCTGCTTTACACCCTTCTATTCTCTTTGACGTGGATTACAGTACCTACAGCAAAGCTAAGAGACAGAGTACAGGAGACAGATTTCTGTATTCTGTTCCTTAAATGTGGATGATGGATTCGGGATGCAAACAAATGGAATAAGGCTGGTATATGCTCAGCCCTACAGAAATGCTGGGAACTGGATTCCCGAAAAAGAACTGCTATTTAAATTGAGCCCACGCTATCATTGCCTACTGCATAATGTTATCTAACATGGCTAAGAATAGCCCAATAGAAGGGAAGAATGGGTTCACATTGACAGAGTAAGCTATTTTAGCAAATGCATCCTGAAAACCTGGAAGGTCACGTACTGTAAATTGTGACAGTGTACGGAACATGGAGAATTAACCTGCAATAAGCAGGTTAGCTTCAGTGGTGGGGTGGTTGTTTTCAGTAGACAAGGGAAAAAGTCATAGGTTCTCCTGTGTTCTTCCCCGGAAGGGAAGAAATTTCTTCACTCTTAAGTTATGGCAGATCACAGTTGAATGGAGCTTTCTGTTCTGTACTTTCACTTCTGGGTCACTTGGCCTAGGCCCCAAACACTTAGTCAGTGCCTGCCATGAGCTGAGCAGATGTTCTATCCCAGAAATGTTGGAATTATTGTGCCAGGGTTAGTGTTGCTGAGCTCCAGGTAGGACCTGGAGATCTCTTGGAATTCCCTTGGAGGAAATGGCTGCTTTGGCATTATACCCTGCTTAGGTTCCTCCTCTCTCCCCCGAATCCTCCTCTCTCCTTCCCAGTCTACAGTTTGCAAGCCTAGTTAGAGTTCAGTTGCAGAAGTACAGAATTTCCTTGCCAAATGAGCAATGTGGATTGGATAATCTCAGTTTGCCTTGAGCGGGCACACAATTCCTTCCTACGTAGCAAGAAGCATCGGTCCCCATTCATAGGGATGTCTCCCTTGTCTGTACTGTTTGAAGCAGCCACCATTATTCCAGGGTCCTTTCCTGAATGGTCCACAGCAATCACGCTCATTGAGGTTGGCACACCAAAACAATATGCAACACTTTACATGTGTCAATGTTAATTTTTGATGTCATGCATCAGCAAAGTTATACAGCACAGTGGGTGGTTAGATGTCATTAGGGGAGATTTTTGTTTATTTTGTTTTTCTCTTCCCCCCTCCCCTTCCTATTTTGTGCATGTTGGCTACCTTCACCAATTGTGTGCTGTCAGCAGATGTATCTGGTTTGTGTTCGCTCTTCTGACTAGG
This sequence comes from Paroedura picta, assembly GCF_049243985.1. NCBI lineage: Eukaryota > Metazoa > Chordata > Lepidosauria > Squamata > Gekkonidae > Paroedura > Paroedura picta. The sequence goes on along the minus strand of NC_135382.1, from coordinate 26,588,969 downwards.
TCATTTATCTAGATTAGAACGAATAGTGTTTGGAATATCCTGCTTTGGGAAAGTACAGTTCCAGTGTATGTGATACATAAGTGAATGTTCCACCTTGTGGTCTTGGACTATTGCTAGGTTGTGTGGATTGCAGCTTTGAGACCTTTGAACCAAGAAGAAAGGCAGAATTGGGGTTGTCCTCAGCAGGCAACCCCCAACAACATTGGGGACAGAGACTCCAGAAGTCAGCATTAGCAATACTGTCACCTAACTTCCGGATTTATGCCTGAAAGTTAAATCTAGGATTGCCAGACAAGCAGCAGGAGACCCTGTGAAGCTGGGAGGTAAGAGGTGGCTGTCAACAATAGCATGAAGGGAAAAAAACATATCAATGTATGCACATGAAAAACTACACAGCAGAGTTTTTCAGTCAACCCCCCAAAACATGCCTATCTTTCAAAATAATGTATTTGCTTCTCTTCCTTGTTTAGCCTAGTTTACCTTGACTTATTCTGGTATAAGAACATTCTAAAACTATAATGTTCGGACCTGGATAGTGCAGGCTAGTTTGACCACATCAGATCTCGGAAGCTAAGCAGGGTCTGCCTTGTCTTGTGTTTAGATGGGAGACCTCCAAGGAATAACAGAGTCATGACTCAAAGGCAGGCAATGGCAAACTATCTTTGAATGTCTGTTACCTTGAAAACAATACAGGTGTCATATTAAGTCAGGGGTGACTTGATGGCACCTTCTGCCACCATCACCAAAATAGTAATATGGAGTTTGATAGGTTGTTCTCCTTCCATCTTGTAGGACTGTGTGCCACAACCCTTTTAGTTTAAGAGCCTATCAGAAATGAATGTCTGGCCCCAAAAATAAAGGAATGATAGATTCCAAATTGTCTTAATTAATACATCAAATAAACACATTCAGAAGCCTCACACATTTTGCCATCCAACAGTGTATCTTCCACGTATGCTCACTTGGACTGTTTCCGCACTAGCGATATGATTTGGATTTACATTTTTTTTTAAAGATTGACTTTTCCCATCTGTTTTGGCACTGAAATCTGCTTCAGGCACAGGCCTGAATTGCCACCTCACTTGCCCCACGGCCAAGGTATCCCCAGAAAACTTGATTTCATATTTTCCTTAGGAAGAAGTTCCGCTGGATTGAGTGGAAGTTATTTCCCTGTACACATAAATATGATAGATTGGGAAGGGCCATGCAGAAGGTGACAGGTTCAGTCCTTGGCATCTTCCATTTGAAAGGGATCAAGTAGGAAGCATTATGAAAGCTCTCAATCTGAGACTTTGGAGAGCCACTGCTGGTCTGAATACTGACTCTGATGATGGACCAAGGGTCTAATTCAATATAAGACAGTTTCATGCGTCCGTGTGATAGGACTGCAAAGTCTTCAAGCTTAAAAAACAAACAAACAACCCAAACTTTGCCAATTTTCTTTCAGTGTTCTCTCTCTTCCAAACTCTTTTGCCTTGATCTTAAGGGGAAAAACAGCCACACAGCCACAAGAGATTCAGCAATTTACTTCTGAGACAAAGACTAAGTTGGCAAAAAAATATTGTGAAAACCAGCCTGGCATTTGTTTCTGAAGTGCTTGATGACTTCCTTTCCCAACATGATGACAAGGGACTATTTTGGCCCTAAAGGCGGAATCTCCTCCCCTGAAACACTTTTATAAAAAGTACCTGGATATTTTGGGGTTTTGGCCATGCTGAGAAATACATACGAGACAAAATGAGAGAGAGGGATGGAGAGAGGGAGAACTTGGCTGAACTTTGCCTTCCTTCTGCCAAGAAGAGAATTCAGAATGCGGCCAAGTTGGCTACAAAAAGGCGGCCTTGAGCCAGCAGTAATTATGTCAACAAGTAGTTTATGTTTAGCCTTTAAGTCTTGCAGTCTTTGCTGATGTTGTGTGCATGTGTATGTGTGTACATGGGGGGGGGGTGGGTGGATGGTTAGGATGAATGCTGGGACAACTGTTTGGCTTTGGGGTGTGCTAACCTTGCAATAACCTAGTGACATCACCATTTTTCACCTCAGATTTCTTCTCCTGGGGTCTGTCTTCAAAGTGAAGCGGAGGTGAAAAGGTTTCCCCCAGCCAGAAGACAGGCTGAATGACAAATGGGGCAAAAAGTCAAAGAACATTTTTAACCTAGCCTGCCTTTCCCGCACTTCTCTACACCTCTGAACAGAACATTCTGATGAATGGGTTTCTTTATTTAAAAAACATAACAAAACAAAAACCCAGAAAACTGGGTGGGGTGGGGGGGATGCTATTGGAGGGGGGGATCCTTTGTGTTGGAAGTCCTAACACGGTTATTTTGTGTAAAAGAAACTCTTTGTACAGATAACAGGTTTGCCTGCTACTTATTTGGTTTGGCCTTGTCAAGATTAATCTGGGAACTGCAGAGCTCTGGTATTTTTACGAAACAGATTGACCAGCTAGCTATATTTAGAAGTCAAAAAGACTTTTGTGAGCAGATTGACTTGGGGATGTCCAAAAGAAGACACTGCCAAGTGATCCAGTAAGCAATGCTGAATAAGCCTCACGGCCTGACCTGGGGGAAAGAAATCAATACTTTTAACATTTCAGGAACAGAGTTGAAAGCATCATTGATATATTATATACAATCACTCTATCAGCAGAATGTTCCCCCCCCCTTGGCCCTGGTTGGAAAAAAAAAATCTGCTCTAAATTATGTAATCCTTGCAACGGTCTTGTAAGGTAGGTCAGAGTTAGTATCCACTTGCAAAGTATCTTGACTAATAGTTCTCCCCCCCCCCATCAAAAAACAGTCCTGAGAAGTACCTGAACTTCCCACCACCTCTCCCCTCACCTGGCTGGCTGCTATGGTGGAAGCAGACAAAAAAGACAGGCAAGGTGGGATGGGATGGGAGGAGTCTTTCTTCCTTGCTAGGATTGCCAGCACTGACTTTGCATATGCTGGAAGATTTTGGGAGCAATGCTTGGGGAATGTGAAGTTTGGATGCCTATAATATATTGTGATTGATTTTATGGGGGGGGGTAGTCTGTTGCGTTACCCACCATGAGTCCATTGAGAGTGGTAGGATATAAATCAAATAAATAAATAAATAATCATTACCAGGTGATGCTCTAGGGATTTCCCATAATCTCTGTGGTCCAGGTGGTAGACATTGGTCACTTCCTAGAATGTCATGATAGAGGTTATTTTCCAGCCCTTTTTCTCTCACTCTCCAGTTTCTCGGTGTTGGAGGATTGAAGTTGAAGGGGTTTACCTGCCATAGGTGGACAAATGACAAAGGGGGGGGGGGGGAGGATAACTTTGTCTTTTTTGTAGTACTGAAATAATTTATATCCTGATACAATTTGTCCCCCTGCATAATTTTAAAGCATATATCAGATACTAAAGAGCTCTTTGCTCATAGGAACACTGTAGCTACTGGATTTCACTTTTGCATATATATATTTTTTAAAAAATAGCTGATTGCACCCTTTCATAATGCACATTGCAGTATTTTACTATTTGAACGTGCAGATTCCAAAGTGAAGATGTTTAAATCCCTAGATGGAAAAAAACCATACAAGTTTTTATGCAAAATAGAAAAATAAAACCCTAAACAAACAAAAAAAGGTTGGGGTTCTGGGGCTTTAGGCATGTCCTAAATTTAGGAATCTCAGCAATCGATCAGTGAAATGAAAAGATCAGAGGGACACGAGCTTTAAAATCATCACCGGAATTGTCCCCATTCGTTCTGTATCAAAACAAGCAGCTGGAGGTCAGTAGTGGACATTACAAAACCCCACACCGTATGAGGGGCCGGAAATGTCTCTGATGGTTGCCTTTTACCCTTTACAAAGAAGAAGGCTGATGTAGCAAGTTGGCTGAAGGAACTTTGAAGCGAGTTGGGGGTCGGAAGAAGGTAATGAGTCCCTCGGAGATGAGTTACAGAGCAGAGGGCAAGAGGCACTCAGCTGGTCAAAGAGGGATGATAAATGTGTTTATTACATGGTTCTGTAGTGTAATATATGACCAGTACTCGACATGTTACTGAGGCTACCGGATAATAATGAAAATCTAAGTGCAAGGGGGTAAACTTTTTTCACATGCGTTGAAAGTATGCATCAAAAATTAAATTAGCTGGAGTTTATATGCTAAAATCTCATCACAGACTGCAAATAGTTTGTTGCTATGACCTTGCTGCTCTCTGGTTTCTGGAACGACCTGTTCGTGGACGTCCGACTCACTGCATGAAAGGGATCTCCTGTACTCCCAAGAGAAGGAAGACCGAGTTTTGCTGTACAGTCTGTTTTCTGCTTATGGGTACTGATTGAGATTTCAGTTGCAGGGACGAAAAACATCATGATAGTAGGCGGGTTTTTCAGCAAGAGGCAAAAGCCATTTCAGAAATATATTAAAGACTGAATTCATTTAGTCAAAACATTTCTGTTCCACCTTTCGACCCTACCAGGGTTTTTAAAGGTGGCGAACCTTAAAACTCACCCACACAAGAAAACATTTAAACAATTAAAATACAGTTAGATATCCAATTAAATTGAAACACATTAACAAATAATACTACAAGGAGGGCTAGTAACTGTTATTTGGGGGTATGCCAGATCAAAAAAACAATTTTTTTTTGCAAGTACAGTGCAGCAAGGTTTGAGCCTAGGGCTACCAACCAATGGCTGGCACCTGACAGGAGATGGGGTGGTAGATACATGGGGACACTATCATCTCATACAATGTGATGTCATATCTGGGGAAAACCATGGAGTTTCAAGCTATTGCTAGGGTGGTGTGATGTTTCCCGACTCTCTGCAGAGGTGCGCACTGTTATTGTGCGCATGTTGCGCACAATAACAGGCTTGGTTTTTTTCTCCCTCTGTCTGAAGAACCAGTGGCAGGAAGTGAGGATTGCCAGAGGGAGAAATGGCAACCCTAACTGGGACACTTCCAGCTTTTGAGGCCACAGTGATCATTACAAAAATTTATGATGGCATGTAATGTGCATTGAAACTAGCAGCTAAACTTATCAAATGCTGTCCCCCCCCCAAAAAAACAAAAAGTGTCTAAACCTGAGTCTTGAGCTTGGAACCCAGCCCAAATGTCCCATCCCCTTCGATTGAACTTGAGTTGATCATAGATCTCCAGTAGTTCCCTCTAGCTGCCCTTGAAGTACAACTCAGCAAATCAAAACCAAGACCTAAGCCTTAAATATTATTGTCTTTGTGCTAGATTGTAGCCCCGGTATTTTCTGATTCACTAATTCCTGAGGAACCATGATGTAGGGTGTGTGTTTTTATTCCACATTTGTGCCCAGGGCAATTCTGACCTTCTGGTGTTTTTATTATTATTATTGCTATGCTATACATTTTACACGTGTTTCATTATAGCAGACCAATCATACTTTCAGTACGTTTAAGCTTGAATAAAAGTGAGGCTTTCAAAGCTTTATGTTAAGGACTGGCCATAAGTGAAGCTTTCCCCCCCCCCTAACAAAACTGCAACAAAATCTCTCGAGAGAAGACATTAATAAATTAAGATTTTAAAAACCCCAACAACAGCAGTTGATAAATGGAAGATTCATAATGGTGACCATCAAGCAAAATGCTGTTTGGAAACCCATTGCCCTTGTTTGTCAATTGATGAATTAATCTGTTAAAGAAATATTGGATTTATATTTAACTTGGCAAAAACGGGGGGAAGATCTTTTATTTCTGTACTTATAACTTTGAATACACTTTTCGGTTGCCTTTGGTTATCTCAAATTAAATCTTAAATGGAGCTTGTGGTTCTGTGAATTAATACCCTAGCCTTTCAGCTCTTTTGCTGAGGTCATAGAAATCTAATGGTGAAAATGGTCACAGGGTCAGACCTCAGCACGTAGCGGGTAGGAAGGGTTTTAATGATGCCGCCAGATGTTTGCATTCCGAGGGCTGGGGCCGTAATATGTGGGTGGGCTCCGTAGGGGCACTTGATGGCCACATGATCATATCTCCATTTTTAGTGAACAGTGAAGAGAGAGAGAGAGAAAGAGAGAGACACTCCACATCAGCACATCGAAATATTGGCTTGTTTGTTCCTGAAATTACAGAAAGCTTATTTCTTATGCATTGTGCCTCTTTATGGCAAGGGGCCAGGTGTTCAGATGTTTGAGCATTTCTCCATACACTTTTCCAGGAAAAGACAACTCAGGGATAGTTATCTTGGTCTTTGTGATTCCTTGAGATATATACATACATTACATTTTTAGTTCATACACAACGTACTTTGCAGCTGCTATTAAAAGGGGTTGTCATTGCAGTGAGAGACTCAGGTGTTATCTCTCTGTTTGGCTTCATTTTGGAACCTGCAGAGGCCACCATCTTGCAGCAGCAACTGCAGTTAGAAAAGATCGTTGGGGATAACAAAGTGACATGGGTCAGCTCAGAGATACGAGGTTTAAATATCTGAAGATCATTTATATTGGTGACAGCAAATGACAGGAATCAGAGATTGGAGCTACCTAAAATGGCTTCCAGAGAAGAACACCATGGCTCAAATGGACATCACCAAAATACATTTCCTGCCCCATCACTTGGCTGTGAGCTGTAAGGAACTTAGAGAAGAGCCCCAACTTAAAACTTTTTCAGTCTAGCTTTCTAGACAGTCTAGGAAAAGTTTTGAGTGGGTCATATGATATCTAGGAAAATAATCCAAGATCATTATTTGAGACGTCTGCAGAGAGGCCGAGGATTAAGTGCCCAAACACCTCAGAAGCTATTTTCTCATACATGGTGCCTGGGGTTGGGTGTGGGGGGGGGGCATCAACCTTTTTATCACCAGGGACCACTCAACGCCGGGGACCACTCAACGCCGGGGACCACTCAATGCCTTTTACTGAGGCCCAGTGGGGGCGGGTAGTTTACTCCTCTACTCTCAACCACTGCCCTAACGCTCTCTGATCGCTATGGTAATGTTTAAACATCCCTTCAAAATAAGATACAGACACACCACAACAATGAAGTGTGTTGTAAAGGGCTGGGGGGGATGAAGTAAAGGGCAGCGGGGGGAGAAGGCATCCTTCGGGGCCCACCTCCAATTAGTCGAAGGACCACATGTGGTCCACGGCCCACAGGTTGGGGATCGCTAGTCTAAGGTGCCTACAGTGACACAAAGTAGAGAATTTTGAGACTTTTTAAAAAATTTTAACTTCTTGAACTCGCTACCCATCTGACCTCCACCCCAAACCTAGGCTAACTTTGAGAAATGACTGTTCTATCCTCTCTCCCACACACGTTTGGATCTTTTTAACATGTTCATTGGTCTCCTGTAAAACTTTCTGAATTTGTTAGCATTCTGAAAATTGGAATTCCATAACTACATCATGTAGAGTTGCCAACCTCAAGGTGGGGCCTGGCTATCTCCTAGAATTATTGCTACTACAGAGATCAATACCTCTGGAGAAAATGGTAGCTTTGGAGAGTGGTCTCTATAGCATTGACCACTATTGACCACTGTCCCCTCTCCAAATTCTGCCATTCCCAGGCTCTGCCCTTGAATCTCCAGTAACATTCCCGACATAGAGATGATAACCCTAATGCCATTTCTCAACCAATATATTGCTATATTAGATTGTTTTAAAGTCTGCTAGCCATATTAACAGCTCATACAATTGGTAATCTTATTGGATCTGTAATGTGCATGATTCAAGAGCATTTGAGGAATACCCTACAGGGGTCATTGGACAATATGTGTATTTAGTATAGTTAGGATAAGAACCTGATATTTTTCAAATGGTCTCTTCCTGTGTCCTGATTGGCTCTTTTGGAGACTTCCTGTTCTTTTGAGCACATTTCCTTCCTGTGTGCCTCCAGAATAGAACAAACAGACAGAATGAATGTGTTAACAGAACAATTTTGATAGTTAGGTCTTCTTTCTTTACAAAGTCATTCATCTTCATAATAAAACTATTTTATTCTTTTAAGCAACGTGGTTTTTTGCTTCTCTTTGCATACTTAAACTCTGCCAACAAATGGAGGGGGCAGGATTTGTCAATTCTGATACATTAAAGCATTAAAGCCAAATATTAATGCCACTTTAATTAAAAGTCATTTAAGAGGGTAACCATGTTGGTCTGCACTAAAGCAGTTACTTTTGAGTCAAGGAACAAGAGTTTCAGGGTACAAATCTTGAAAGCTTATGTCCTGAAACTCCCTAGTTTCTAAAGTGCTCTTGGACTAGAATAGCTAAAATCGAGTGTTGGGTACAGAATTTCTGGTTTTAAGTTACATTTGCACCTACGAATACAGCAGCAAAAATAAAGGACCAATGCATAATGCATTACTCATTCTTAGCTTTGTAGATTGGTGTGGCAAAACGTTCAGAAAACAGAGGCATTTCAAAAATAGCGTGGGATTTTTTCCCCTCCCTACCTTTAGATCTTTTCTACACTGTGAAGACCTTACAAGGTCAACAATTTAAGCTTTCACACAATTCAAAAATTGAATCTTAGTACATCTATTTTTCCTAATAGAATTTCTGCAATGCCAATTGGTGATGACAGTTTTGGTCTCGTCTCTCTTTTGTGCTGTACAGTTTCATTTGACACCAGAGATGGCATCAGTGTGTATTGAAGAGAGCATCTGGGAAGTGGCTGCTTCTCTTGGGATTTTGTCTCCCTCTTATGTCCTTGCCATCACAAATGGATGAGACTGTCATTCTGTTAGGGTTTTTGTTTTCTCGTTTTGCTTGTGGATGTAGTGCTCACACACAATTGTACATGTGATCGTGCCAATTTTGTTTGTTTTGTTTAATAATTTGCAAGAGTACAGCAGTCATTGCAAACAATGGTTCTTTGGGCTAAATTGAGTGTAGGGCAACAGCAAGACATCCAAGGAACTGTAGATCACAGTGTAGGTTGGTACATCTGTATGAGGAACTAGCCTCTATTTATTGATTGTGGACAATGGGGCACATCCCAATTGATTCCCTTATTTATGTTTGTTTATCTCCCTGTTCCATCAATGTCAGCTGGAGGAGAAGAATGTAAGCTGCTTTGGGTCGCCATTAAAAAGGAAGGTGGGATATAAATGCTGTAAATAAATACAAAGCATTCAGTTGTAGAGAGAGAGACAGACAGAGAGAGACCACTAACCAATACATGCAGGCAAAGCAGTTGAAAGACTGAAACAGCACAGAAGAAACAAACATTTTAAAATGATGTATTCAGATTGCACAGCCAGCTTTTTTTTTAAGCTTTTAATAAACATGTTTGACAGTGCTGAGAAATGTCTTTCCAGTTGGTTTTCTATTGAAGAAACGGGGGGAATCCGTGTAAAATGGTTGCTAATTTACTAGCATTCTTTAAAAAAAATGAAGCTGGTTTGTAGAGGAGATTGGGCCTGACCAGCTAGACTCCCTTAGCTTCAGGTGGACTTTACCTTCTGTCTCATCTCATTTTTTTACACATTCTAGTTTCTCCCCAGATACTTTAAATGGATTATATTCAACCCATGGCAGCCTAGGTATTACAAACTTGGAAGAGCTTGGAAGCTAAGTTGGGTTGGCCATGATCAGTATTTGGGTGGGAGGCCACCAAGGAAGACCTGTGTTGCTATGTAAATAAGGGCAATGGTTCATCTTCCACCTTGAAAGCCCCATGAGGACTCACCATAAGTAATTTGCAAATCAACTACACTTAATTATATTAATAGTCAGCACAGCTATATGAATTCCATAAGCAGTACAGTCCTCTAACACTTCATTCTTGACTACCCTGAAAAAGTTTGTGTGTATTTTAAATCCTTTGCCTCCTTCCTTTTTTAAAAAGCAGCACAACATACTTCTAAACTAGTGGTATTTCAACAAGCATTTTCAAAATAACATATTTCATTTTGAAGATACTTTCCACCCGAAACACTATTATTTTGAGTATTTAATCAGAGTAAAATAGCAGCCAGAGATGGAAGATTCTTTCAGCTGACTCAGCCCCTTTGCTTTAAAGAATGTCTAAGTTTGGGGTATGTGCTGTAATGTTTCAGGGCTCTGCATTCTGTTATTTGCTTTAAATTGCCCCCACAATAAGCACCAAGGAGAGATGAAGGCTTCTGCTTGGCATTGGAATTATGATTTTGAAACTATATAATTAAGGAAGGTCATATCACTTCATGGAAAAAGAACAGGTGGGGGGGGGATAACTCTACCTATTTACTGCTTCCTTCCTATTACACGGTTTCAATTAGTGCTGAACTAAAATGGCTTCCCGCTCATCAGAGCCTACCAAACTGGGGAAGGACCATTTTGACTCTGTTTGAATGTTTATTTACCCCACTTCCCAGTAGCAACACTTGTACTCAGCTCTTCTGCTGACCACTGTTTTTTTTATTTTTTTACCTGCATCTGCAAGATAGCAGAGCACTATACATGTGGTTTCAAACTGATATCTCATATTGTAATCCACACTTCCATCACTTCAAATATGGAGGATGGTAATGGCTGTGATGCTAAAGCCAGGTCTGTACCAGTGACCTGTGAGTCAAAGAACTCTGGATCATGCCTAATCTACTCTGGGACCACCCAGTTTTGTCAGATACTGGAAACTAAGCAGGGTCAGCTCTGATTAATATGTGTATGTGAGACCTCCAGGGGATACCAGGGAGATGATGCAAAGGGAGGCTTTGACCTACGTACATCTCTTGCCTTGAAGACTCCATAGAGCAGTGGTTCCCAACCTTCCTAATACCGCAGCCCTTTAATACAGTTCCTCATGTTGTGGTGACCCCCAACCATAAAATTATGCAAGCATTATTTCACATCAATTAAACCAAAATTGACCAATGTTCCATTGTTCATGATTGTATATAAATCATTTTTTTCATGGGGTTTCTCAGTTCACTTCTGCTTCTTGTCCCACCAAGCTGCACCACTACCTGGAGCGCCTGGCTGGAGATTGCACTATGCTGGAGGCAATGCTGGAGCGCCTGGCAGCTGAGTGCAGGTGCCTGCAGGAAGAGCGGCAAGAGTGGCAGTGCCACCCCCCAGCCAAGCTGCTTGCCCTGCCGGAACCCTTGTGAAAGTGTCTTTCGACCCCCCAAAGGGATCTTGACCCACCTCTCAGGGTATCTCCTTCTCCTCCTTCTCCTTCTCCTTCTCCTTCTCCTTCTCCTTCTCCTTCTCCTTCTTCTTCTTCTTCTTCTTTTCTTCTCCTTCTTCTTCTTCTTCTTCTCCTCCTCCTCCTCCTCCTCCTCCTCCTCCTCCTCCTCCTTCTTCTTCTTCTTCTATTTAAAGGGTGGTTTTCAGTATGCAGTCTTTGAATAAATGGAACATCTATTGCAAAAGTTCTAGTCTCACTTGCATTTCCCACGCATAAAACTATATCTGTCTTTGTATCCAAGAACTCCATCTACCGATGTCGATTCTTGCATCTATTCTGAATCCTGTCTCCCTGTTGGAGGGGGGGGGGGGGGAAGTTCCTTTAAAAAAGTGCTTTCTTCTCCATAAGGAGAGTGCAACAGCTAGAGAGCCGAAGAAAAGTTTTGCTCTATAACTGTGAAGACTTTTACGCCTTTGAGTCACAGGGGGCCATTAACGCTATTGTAATAAACATTATTTATGGCTGTTAATTGAAAAGCATTCAAAATTGCCACAGCATATTTATTTTGTCATTTAAATTTTCTCTGTCTCCCCCTGTCGCTTTGGCAATAAAGGGTCACGGAGAAAAGGCACCCGGGGAACGGTTTTCATTAAGCAACTCCACGTCAGGGGAGAGACACTTTAGAAACAAAATTATTACAATTATTATACTGTCTTCTCAAAAAAGGGCAGAGTCATTAAAACATTACAGAGCTGTAGTTAGCAGATGGTCCTGGGGATACTTTTCGGGATGTTTTGTAATTAAGGCGTTGGCTTTAATAACAAAATAGGGTCATTACAGGCTCTTGTAAAAAAAAAATAGAGGCTTAAGTACTAGAAGCACTTTGCTATTGTTAGCCAAGTGAAGAACTTGTAAATACACTTCTAAAGTCCCACAACTGGTAGGGCGGCACATTGCTGAGTGGGACAACACACACAACAGTGTTCCCTGTGGCTTCCCTTTTCTAGCCACAGAGTCCCTCCCTCCCTCCTTTCCTTTTTGAAGTAAGAATCTTTCCCCACCCCCCTTTGCGGCTTTAAGCCAAAACTGAGCATTAATCCCGGCACCAATGTTAGTCACAGGTAAAGGGAACCTGGATTTAAAATCAGGATTTGATGCTGGTTTGAAGGGAGGGGTTGTAACTCATCCTCTGCTTTGCATGCTAAAGGTCCCAGATGCAATTCTCAGCATCTCCAGTTAAAAAGGACCAGGCAGTTGTTGATGTGAGACCATGGAGAGCCACTGACTCTGTGCTTACACAATACTGACCTTGAGGGACTAATGTAAGGCCTCAGAGTTAGGCCACTTCCTGTGTGTTCAGTGTGTGTGCTGGTCAATTGGGAGGGTTGATATCTGGCTAGCCTTAAAGACAGTTCATGTTAACCACACGACATATTAACGGATGCTTGCAGTTGTTTTTGACGAAGGGGCATATGAATCAGATATCTGTAACCATTTCCTTAGTGATGGAAGAGAAGGTGCTAAACTGTTCCTCTACCTTGCAAGGATTGTCCCCAAACAGAGCCCAAGGTTTCAGTCTTTAAGAGTGGCAGTGAAAAACGAAGGACAAAACAGGTACGTCGAGGTGCCCGAGAATATCATTAATCAAAGATACCAAGTGACACTAAAGTTTCCTTATTGTGGGGAACTGTTGTGGGTTTTGCATTTGTGTGCTTGTGGGAATCTGCTATATTTATTCCAAGAGGGCTTCTTAACATGGTGTCCCTCCACATACACCTTCTTCCCAATGTCCCCGCTGTCCACTAATAAGAGATTGACATCGAAAGCATAATTACGTTTGCTAATTATGTGTAATTAGGCGAAACCCGGATGATGTATACAGCTATTCAAAAAAAAAAAAATCAGGCAAGAGTCAAGGACTTTTGGAATTTTGTGCCGGTTTTCAAAATAAGCGCATTACCGTCAAAGCTGAGATACAGTTGTGTCTGGTGTGCTTTAGAAACCCATTGCAGGCTTAAAATAGATGGGATTCATTTATTTGGCTGAGTAAGGATATACTTCAGTGTGGGTTCCCTCTCCCCCTCTCTACGTTTTGTTTTTTTTTTTAAACTAGGTTTTAGGTTTCACATGCTTAACAGAGGAAAGTCTCTATAGCCCAGCACCATAAAGTTTGTGGATGCTGACAAGCTAAGTGATATTTATTTTTGCCAACCTTAATCCTTTTGAAACATGGTGAAATAAATACATCCTCTTATCTCGCATGTGCCTGAGACTGGAAATAAATTCTTGTTTTCCTGTACTTCTGTACCAATGGTCTGCAATGAATAATTTGAGCAGTCTCACTGAATAGGAGAGGAAGAAGTTTCTCTATTACCGGTGATAATTATAAAGCTCATAATGGGAGTGCGCCAAAGCCCCACCATCAATCAGGCCGGAGAAACAATGGGCCATGATAGGTATGGAAAAGTGAAAATGGCGAAACCACATATGGAAACGCAATAGTTTTCTGCAGGGTTATAAATCATGGGGGAATCGTAATTTTCACTGCAATTAATATCTCTCTCCCCCCCCCCCGATTAAAACATAACTCGGTAAGGTATCTAGCCATCACATGCTCATGTGGGCCTTTTTTCTCATTGAGGTGCTCCTTGACTCTTGTACAGTTCAAGGGTTACAGCCTTGCAGTAGAACAGGGGTAGTCAACCTGTGGTCCTCCAGATGTTCATGGACTACAATTCCCATGAGCTGGCAGGGGCTCATGGGAATTGTAGTCCATGGACATCTGGAGGACCACAGGTTGACTACCCCTGCAGTAGAAGATGGTATATACTGGACCTATATAAGAGGGGCTAATCAAGTGGGCCCTTGACATGACATCCTCATTTCCTGTCTCAGGCAGATTATTATGACTAGTTTGGGTTCTGTGGTTTTAAACTTCAGAGTTATGCCATGGAATGACAAGGAAAACCACTTCCGTGGCACAAGTGTTATATTTACAAATATTACTAGGGATGCAATTTTCCTGGTTGTGGTGGGGGTTCCCCACACTGAGTTCCTCTTGCTTGCTGCCCCTTTTGCTGTAGAGCATCTGGCAATTCCTTGAGCTACCTGGAAAAACTTCCAGGATCTCCCCATAAGTGGCATAATGCCCATGAGGTCCACCCATCCTGTCCCATGTTGCAACAAGCCTGTTCGTTGCTAGGCAACCCATCCTCAGAACTATGAGGATGAGATTAAAGAGATCTTCTGTTCAAACTGTTTTGCCCAGCCTGGCATGGATGGGCCTGAGCCACATATGAAGAAACAGTATTTGTAGTCTGAGACAATCTATTAAGACACCTTATTAAAGCTCCCATGGAGTAGAGAGCCATCAGTATGTATAACTCAGGGGGAGTCAAACTGCAGCCCTCCAGATGTCCATGGACTACAATTCCCATGAGGTTGCAGTTTGATTACCCCTGGTATAGCTCTTTCGGGAGGCCTTTTAATAGAATACACACCTTGTTTGGCAATCTCTCTTGAATCTAAACCAAAGTTTGGATCCGGTGAGCTTTTCTGCTGGCTATCAAGGAAGGAAGGGTGACCTTTGACCACCAAAATTGTATACATTGGGACCATAGAACATGCATGGACAGAAATTCATGTTAAGTTGGAAGCTGTAGTAAGAAGCGAAATACTGCAAAAATGAGCGAAAAAATTGATTGGATCCAACCCCAGAATCATAGTTCATATCCTGCTTTCAGTTAAACAGCGTTGGGATATGTAAAATGAGGGGATGCATGGTCCATGTTTGTCTGGTGGGCTTGTCCCAGATCCCCAAAATAATTTGGCATCCATGGTTTTCTTAATCCATTATTTTTCAAATGTATTTTATTTATAATTCCATTGATATTTATAATTCCATTTATTTAAAATTCCATTTTATTTATAATTCCATTCCAGTGGCTCGTGGAGGGTAACAACAATAGCCCACAATAAAATCCCTCTAAAAAAATAAAAGCCAATAAAACCCACCCTTGGCAGTGATAAATAACTCTACCATCTTCATTGCGGTACCACAGGGGTCAGATCAGTAGGGGTAGCCTGATGACCTGGCTGGCTCAGGGAGGGGCCCAGATCTTAACTGCACTGGCCTTGCCCCAAAACCTGGTGGAAGACCTCTGTTTTACAGAGCCTGCAGAACTGAGAAAGTTTCATTAGGGCTCTCAACTCTCCTAGCTCCACCAGGTTGGGGCTAGGACCAAAAAGGCCCTGGCCCTAGCCGAGGCCAGGGACCTCCAACAGATTTGCACATGCAGAGCAAAGCGCCCTGCAGGGGGCATGAGGAAATAGGCTGTCCTGCAGATATGATGGGCCCAGACCACGGACGGCCTTAAAGGCTAGCACCAAAAACTTGAACTTGCAGCTGGCAGCCAATGCAGTTGCCTCAGCACAGGCTGGATATGGGTCCTCCAAGATGTTCCTGTGAGGAACCTAGTAGCTGCATTCTATACCGGCTGAAATTTCAGGCAAGTTACAGAAATCCAATCTGGAGGTGACCATTGCATGGATAACTGTCACCAAGCAATCTGAGGACAGAGAGGGGGCTACTAGCTTTGCTGTCCCTTGTGTGGCATGCCAAACAAGGAGAATTTGCATGCAAAAAAGTAACAAAGTTTCCCTATTATAGGGGCATTTAATCAGATCGTTTTATAAGACCCCCCTTTCTAACAACTCCTTTGAAATATTCTTCAGTGTGAAATTACCATGCACATTTCCCCCAAATCTCCCCCCCTATTTTTTCAAACTATTTCAGCAGAGAAGCTATATATGTGTAAGTGTATATATATTTTTCAGAGATACCAGGAAACTCTCTTATTTCTGCCAAAAGCACTTCTCTGCAGATGTGTTTTGTTTCCTGCTACGAATTTTCATTTACTGCGTATACATGACACAAAGTGTTGTTAATCGAGCAAAGCAATAATGCCACTGTTATTCTAAGTAACAAATGCGTCTATGTTTGCAGCCGTGCTTCTGCTTTATAAATGTTCGTGTTGACGCATGGAGGAAATCTCAAGTGGACTCGTTTTGTTTTAACCAATGTTCTGCAGCCTTACATAGCTTGGTAAATATACAGCACCAGAATATTAGAGACTCTGACTGCACTAAAAACATTCCAAAGATTCTAAATATCTGGAGGGAGATTTTTTTTGAGGGGGAAGGACAGCACACCCTGGCTGGATTGTGCAGCGTTTGGGGACTCTCACTGGAAGTCTTCAAGCAAAGGTTGGATACACACTTTTCTTGGATGCTTTAGGATGCTTAGGGCTAATCCTGCGTTGAGCAGGGGGTTGGACTAGATGGCCTGTATGGCCCCTTCCAACTCTATGATTCTATGATTCTATGGGACAAGGAACTGTTCAGTTGAGAACATACAAATCCAGCCAGTGGCTTAAAGCCAGCATATCCTGAGCAGCAGCATATGTAAACCTGGAGTGATCATTTTACCCGGACGTAGGGTCAGGACGGAACACTGTACTCCCTGTAGTTCTCCGTCTTATAAAAGAATCATTAGGCATTCCACACATTACCGATGAACGTGAGCCAAAGCAAAAGTCTAATTCTGATGGCTTGCTTTTGCTTTGTAAAAAATTCATTTGATTAATATTTTAGTTTCAGGGAAGTGTGGACAGGAAGAGAAAGCTCTCCTTAATGACCCCAATTGTGCTAATGCAACAGTCTAATGAAAACTTCGTTCCGTTATGTTTGCATAATTTTCAATCAATGCAATCTCAGTGTAACGTGATGATAGGTTTCCGTGAAGAAATCTGTGTTGTTGTACCTTCTCTGATGCCTCTGGTTACCCTTCCGACAGCCTCAAAAATGCCAATCGTTTAACGGGCAAAAGATCATGACTAATTAACTTATATGGCTTGGCAAGTCCTCCCAAATTTTCCCCTCTTTTTCTACTCCCTACATATGTTTAAAGATATTTCTGCTAATTTACAAGCTGAAAGGTAGGTGAGGAGTCGAGAGTTTGAAAAATAGATTACTGTCTTCATTAATACAGGTTTGACCTACAAAGTCTTCACGTACTTAATGATTAAAAATCAAAGTACTAAATAATAAATTATAAGAATTTATAGGAGTCATCATCTTGAAATTAGCTTACCGAATGTCCTTATCATAATAAATCTGAGTGGGTGTCTAATTTAGTGTTAGCTGGTTAAAATTATATGTTGCAGGTAGATATGGCAGGAAAAGAAGGGAAGACATCTTTTGTTTCAGGAGAGAGAGAGAGAAGAAAAAAAAAATAACCCAGAGAATTTAATTGCAGGCTGGAAGCAGATGACATATCATTGTTTATGTGTTGCAAAAACTTCACTGTATGGAAGAGAACAAAGCTGAGATTGATTCCAATTTGAGAAATGAAGATAACACACATATCTCAACCATTTCCGTGGTGTTTATGTCAATACAACTTACATAGCAATACATAGTTCTGAACAGTCAAAACTGCCTATGGAACCATGCAGCAGAAACAAGAATTATGTGCCTAAGTTTTTTATTCTCAAAGAAAGCAATTGGTTTTAATTTCCCTGCCCTCCCTCTTTCTTTTGAAGTTATTTTTCTCTTCTTGGACAGAACTTCATAAAAAAAGCCCCCCCCCCATTCTTTTAGACAAAGGATGTTGTATAGTATAGCTGTATATTGATGTAACTGTGCCAGGCTAAATTGAAGTTATTGAAAAGGCAAATGAAATTGCGGGGGGATCACATTTTCACATTGGTAACATAGATGGCAGCATCTTCTGCACACTGCTAGATTGAACAAATTGTGTTCTCAGATGAAACTATTAAATCATAGGAATAGAAGGGAAGAGTTAAACCTGCACTTTCCCAGTTGTCCTTCCCTGACCCATTCAAAGCAGCTACTTTCAGCTATAAATGTCTTCCAAAGCCTCAATTCTTTGTTAGGAGTATCAAAAATGTAAGGCAAACCAGAACAAAACCCATCCCTATCCAGCTGTTATCCAGCTCTTTTCGTGCCATGGGTTGAATCCCGACAAAATTAGTGATTTCTGCTGGTTCCCCTTTCCTGCTTTAGAACTCCCTGATGGTGGCCCTCAGGGTCCCCTGTCTCCTGGAAAAGCATTTTGTCAAGACCAAAGGACTCTAACGGGAAAGAAGATGCAGGGAAGTTCAGTTCTGCTGATGGGAAATTTAGTCTGGATGAAACCCTAAGGGCTGCAACAACACTACATGTTACCACAAGAAATCTGTGACTTGTCTCAAAATGATTTTTGCTGTTGACTGTTTTGATGCTGATTTGATGGATATTTGGGCTGTGGGCAAAAGACATGGGTTTTCTCCCGGGAGTTGTCGATCTGTACTTACAGTTTATGAAAATACGTCAACAGGATAATACGCATGTGAGGTGAAGGAGGGGAGGAATGCAAACACAGAGCTGGAATTATTTTCACCACACTTCTGTTCTCTCCAAAGATGTTCTGTGTAAATTCATTTTGTGATGCATCTTGAGACATAACATAATTCCCCCCACCAGATCATCAGATTCTTGGGCTCCACACATAGTCATTGTCATGCCAAATCATGACGGGTTATGAGTAGCAATTATGTTGGAGGTGTGAACCAAAACCAGAAACCATGCTTTGAAGTTAATTTGCTAATCATGGGTTATGTTAACTATAGTTTGTCGTAATGTCTGAACTTGAGCTTTTCAGAGGTCAAATTTCAGTGCATCTCCCTAACATGCTGGAGATAAACACTATGCGCAGTCCCCTTGATACATGCATTTTCTGTTTTGTGTGAATAGGGGAAAGTGTATTTTTCAGATTGGAAACATGGTCCTTTAGACCAGTGGTCCCCAACCTTTTTATCCCCGGGGACCACTCAACGCCGGGAAGCACTCACCGGGGACCACTCAACGCCTTTTACTGAGGCCCGGTGGGGGGGGGGGTAGTTTGCTCCTCTACTCTCAACCACTGCCCTAGCACTCTGGGCCTTTTCGCACAGGGATCTTTGTTGCAAATTGTTTGCGGAATGAAAAATCGCCATTTAAAATAGTGGAATTCGTCGTTATGCATACCTGCCTTTGTAGTGGAATCAGTTGCGTTTTTTAGCGTTTCCCACAGGCTTCCGGTCTCGGCAGAAATCGCTAGAAAGGAAGCGCTATTGCCAAGCTCGTCCCGCCCCTGGCCATCAAGCAGCCAATGGGCAGCCGTTAGCATGCTCCCAAACAGCCCCTTTCCCTTTAAGAAAGGTTTTTTAAAAAAAAAAATGACCCATAGCAACGAATCTAGGTAGATTCGTTGCTACGGAGAGACCCATCCAGCTGCCTAATGTGAGCTGTCGTTTGATTGTATGATCGTTTGCACGCTGCCTCGAGTGATAAAAAAAAAAAATCCCCCCTCTCACGGGCCCGATTTTCGGCTGAATTTATTTGTAAAAAATAAAGGGACTTTATTTCAGCAAACGGGCTTTTCAGTGGTTTGTGCTTAGTGACTAAAGGTGAAGGACTGAAGCCAGGGAAGCCTCTAAACAGAAAGAGGCTCGCCGGTGCATTTATCCCCGCTCGCTCGGAGAAAAAAAAATGGCGATCGCTTCGCCGGAAGTTTGGAGGAGAGAGCCAGGGGGAGGGACTTTGAAGAACCAGCAACAATGGTAACGCACAGGTCTTTAGCGCTACTGTTGCAGATTGGTTGCAGGAGTGTATCGCTATCCGGAGGGTGAATCCACTTTTCTGGATTCCCCTGAAAGCGCCACAACGAAGCGCTTTTTGCTGATTGGTTTCAGGATTGTTGCAGATTGTCTACGACGTCGTGGGTTATGGCAAATTAGTAGCGTTTCCAAATAGCAACCATTGTGCTACTTTGAAGCCGTGCGAAATGGCCCTCTCTGATTGCTATGGTAATGTTTAAACATCCCTTCAAAACAAGATACAGACACGCTATAACAATGAAGTGTGTTGTAAAGGGCTGGGGGGGTGAAGTAAAGGGCCGGGGGGGGAGAAGGCGTCCCACCTCCAATTAGTTGAAGGACCACATGTGGTCCACGGCCCACAAGTTGGGGATGGCTACTTTAGACCATTTATGCACTGGGAACTTCACTGCCCCAGCTCCCATGCAGGAGCACAAATTGGAGGCGGATGAGTTGCACTGGGCCAAATGCTCCCCCGTGTGGGTGCAGGAAGAGGTGGTGCAAAACTCCAGCCTGCAGCCCAGCAAGAAACCTCCAGTGCATAAACGGTCTTAGTGTTACTAATTGTGTGGTGAGCCAGCATGGCAAACTGGGTTTGATTCCCCGCTTCTCCACATGCAGCAAGCTGGGAGACCTTGGGCTGTTCTGCCCAAGCAGTCCTGTCAGTCCTGTCCAAGCAGTCCTCTCTCAGCCCCACCTCCCTCACAGGGTGTCTGTAATGGGGAGAAAAAGGGAAGGCGAATGTAAGACTCCTTTGGCTAGTGAAACCAGTATAAAAAACAGCTATTTTTCTTCTTGAAAAATACACCTCACTGTTCGCAGAAGATCTGTACTGAGTCCTTGGAGAGAGACAGAAAATAAAAGTAAATATAAATGTAATTTAAAAAAAAGATGGCAACCATTTGGATCAAGAAGATTGTGCATAGCAGGCGTTCCTGGTCTGTAAAGCAGAAGCACCAAAATCATGAACTAAAAAAATACTCGGGAAATGATAGTTACAACAAGCATCACTTCTTCAGATGCTTCTGTTCCTTGGAGATGTGAGTGAACTTTCAAAGTGGAATGATGAGAAGTAAAAAAAAGAAACCAGAAAAGAAGACAAGAACAAACTGGAAAATCAGGCCACACTTTGGATTTTAAATGATGGTTCATGCAAACCGTAGAGCCATATAAGATACCTGTGGAAGTTTCTGTTCCTTCGGGCCTGCCTTTAAAAATGAAAGAAAGAGAACGAGAGAGTGTCTCATGCACAAAGCATTGTACTAATTGTGTTTCCCAAAATAAAACCTTCAGTTGCAATTTATGAAAAAGAAAAATTGTACAGCAAAGGTAGGAGGGGGAGATAGAAGGCTCTGTTCTCCCCACCCCACACAATTTCTAATTAATTAGAAAGAAATATGCCTTCAAGAAGAGAAGAAAGCACCTCTGGGATTTCTCCCAGGAAGAAATGGCTCCTCTGGTTAAAGGGAAAGCTTCTTCTTCTTTTTTTTTTTGTTACGTATTAAAAATTAATTAAAATGGAATGTGCTAAAATTCACTTTTTATCATTAGCACCAGTTCTGCAGTGCTAAGTGCTGTTGGTAACATTTAAATTTCTCTGTGTCAACAAAATCTGTGATTTACAAACTTTTGCTAGTACAGGTTCTTTTATATATATATATATAAAGCTTTCATAGATATAAAGCTCAGCTCAGTCACACTCCCTGAAGAAGGAAAGCCATCATTTGCTCATATGATTTGCTCTGATGGCAGGCAGAACATTCACAACACATGTAGGGATGAGATGGCAACCTGGTGTGTGTGTGTGGGGGGGCAGGCTGAGTGGATTTTGTTTCAGAGACCTAATCATAGAATCATAGAATCATAGAATCATAGAGTTGGAAGGGGCCATAAAGGCCATCTAGTCCAACCCCCCTGCTCAACGCAAGATCAGCCCAAAGCATCCTAAAGCATCCAAGAAAAGTGTGCATCCAACCTTTGCTTGAAGACTGCCAGTGAGGGGGAGCTCACCACCTCCTTAGGCAGCCTATTCCACTGCTGAACTACTCTGACTGTGATTTTTTCCCCTCTGATATCTAGCCTATATCGTTGTACTTGTAGTTTAAACCCATTACTGCATGTCCTCTCCTCTGCAGCCAACGGAAACAGCATCCTGCCCTCCTCCGAGTGACAACCTTTCAAATACTTAAAGAGGGCTATCATGTCCCCTCTCAACTTCCTTAAATAGACATTTAAGGATGAAAGTCGGGGCAGGAAAGACATATTTTGAGTCTGTATTAAACATAATTTGCAGGCAAAAAACAACAACAGCAACGTGCAACAGTTTTTAAGGCTGGGGACTGTAGGCAGATCCTGCTTTGTAAGAGGGCTTTCTTAGATGCCACTCATACAACTAGGTCTGCTAGGCAGTACTTGGCAACTGGCATGAGGGTTGTGGAGGGGCACAGTATCAGGAAAGATTCTGTACTTCCTAGACGTTCTTCCTGGAAGTGCCACAAGGAAGCTCTAGGAATCACTGGAAACTCTATGTTAAAAACCATAGAGTTTCCAGCAATTCTAGTGTTTCCCTCTCACCTCAGTCTCTTCAAATCCTAAATCAAGTTGATAACTAAAAGGTGTTGCATAGATAGAGTCCCGACATTTCCAGTTACAATATTTCTGTAATTTTGAGCATGGGTTGCAGATCTCTCCCCATGCACCTTTTCCCCCACAATAGAAACACTGAAAATAGAGAAACAAACTTCCCACTTTCTAACAACACATATTCTTGCAGGGGAAGATTTGTAATGTTTTTGGATGAGGATGTTCCCCCTCCTTCCTTGAGTATCATTAGCATTTCTAATTGCTTGTTATATTTATAAAGGCTTGACTCAGCAGCATCTCTGTGTCGCAGTGTCTGTCTTTGCAGCTGGGTTGCTACGTAACAGTTCAAGGTCACCTGGGTGTTGCAGATGTGGAAATGCAGGCGCCGTCTTCCTTCTGAACTAATAAAATAGCTGTAAGCTTTCACAAGGTGAGGAAGCTCCACAGCCCCTTACCGTGCAGGAGATTCAGAATTGCTATGCGCTCCATGTTTCTGTGCAGACTAGGGATGGACATTAACCAGGAAAAATACAGTCCCATTCAGTCTGTGGTTTCTGGCATGGTTTGCAAACTTTTAAGGGCCGAGTGAACTCGTTCAGATTGTGAGGTTTGTGGTGTGCTGGAATGTCTCCCTCCTTGGCATGCTAGAGGCAAAAAGGGGATCTCTGACTGACTTTCTTCTACCTGCCCTCCATGGTTGGTGAGGATTGGACTTAGGGGGTCTGAGTTATGCCCTACCAAAGAAGGTGCCTCCAGGAAAGTGATTTCTGGGGAAATGGCAGAAATGACAGGTGAAGGTTTAGGAGTGTATAGCATAGACTCTGTGCAAGCTAGTGAGATGAGATTCACAGGTGATCTCTCCTTGATGCTCTCCTACAAGCCCTCCCAGTTATGTACAGATTGGAGTTAGAAGTCTGAATTATGACCCCCCCCCGGAAATATGTCAGGTACAGATACAAAAGTGTATAACATTCAACATATACACACCAAACTCATCTGCTCCAATATAATTTCTCTACATTTCTGTAGGAAAGAGATTTTATACATTTTACTAAACAAAGATTTGGCAGTTGAAATTGACCCCCATTTTGAGACTTTTCCCCATTCAAACTAATCCACACCCTGAATCTAATATTTGGTGCAGGGCTGGAGGTGGAACTGATAGCCAATGATTTGGTGCCATGGTCAAACCATCATACTCTGAAGGCCCGGATCAAACTCCCACCTCCTCCCCCAGTGGACGGTGGGCATATTTATGACCGCCCGCGGAGACTTATGGATTCTCATGGCTTCCAGAATGCTCTGTAGGAGCTGAAGCCTCCATGTGGTATGCTAGATGAGATTGTTGATGACTGGCAAAACCAGATGTCTACTGCTGTCACTGCAATTGCTCCCCGACACCCTCTCTTCCTCTGACCGAAGCCAGCTCCCTGGTTTATGGAGGAGCTACACCGAAGGAAACAGGAGGTGATACAGTTTGGAGGAAAACTCACTACGAACCTACGAGATACTTATGAAAGTCTATGAGATGGTGGTGAAGGTGAACAACAGAAAACTCCATGCCACCTTCATCGCATCCATGAGCTCACGCCCAGCCCAAGTGTTTAGAGTAACTTGGTCACTTATCATCCTAGAGGAAGGGTGCTCAAATAGTAGTAAATTGGACATAAGCAGTGAGGCTTTTGCGAGTTATTTTGTGAACAAGATCTCGTGGCTCTGCCAGAACCTTCCTCCAACCATTGGCACCGTACATGAACTAGAAGCCCCTTGGCCACCTTCGGAGAGGATTTTCAATCACTTCACTTACCCAGACTGAAATGGTCAGGCAGCTAGCTTCAATCATAGAATCATAGAGTTGGAAGGTCTCTCCAGGGTCATCTAGTCCAACCCCATGCAAAGTGCAGGAAATTCACAACTACCTGCCCACCCACAGTGACCCCAATTCCATTCACAGATGATGCCCCCCCTGCAAAAAAAAAATCCAGAATCCTTGGCCAGTCTGGCCTGGAGGAAATTTGCCTCCTAACCCCAAAGTGGTGATTGGCATTTCACTGGGCATGCAAGAAAGGGCCACAATAGCCAAGCTAGGGTTGGGCGCTTTGGCATCTGAAGCGGCCGTTCACGCCCAAAGCAGCCAGTGCTGCGCTATGGGAGGGGAGGCACAGGTGCAGGCATGTCGGCAGGCGCACACACGCAGGCACAGAGCTCTGTGGCTGCTTTGGACATGAACGGCTGCTTTGGACACCATAGCGCCCATCCCTAAGCCAAGCACTGACACCATCCCTTCTGCCCACCCACTTACAATCTGCCTAAATTCACAGAATCAGCATTTCTGTCAGATGACTTCCTGTTCCACTGAATTGACGATATGGACAAAATTCTTCTCTCTCAGAGCCTAAGGTAGTTCATACAGGAAACAATTTGATTAAAATGGCAGCCTGTTTTTTTCCCCCCAAGAAAACTAAGTAGTACAAATGCACTTTCTGAGATTCAATACTTGTATGAATATGCCAATAAAATATTTTATGTAATACTGATTGCGCTCCAAGACAATGGATCAGTGAGCTATAAAAGCATCTTTTAGGCCTAAATTCAAAATTAAAATAAAATACATATGTGAAGTCACCAACGTTGTATTAAATGAGGAAACCCTTGAATGGTTGTTTAAGGCAAGAGAGCTTGTTTTGGTAGGCTTTTTCCACATCAGTGCCCTTTGTCCATCCTGCAAGTTAGTAAAACGTAAGATCACTTGTCATAGCTGTAAGCTATCAATAAAAATTAACGTACCACAGGAAATTGAAAGGGGGAAAAAGGCATTTAAATGTTCAGGGTCATGGAGCTACCCATGCGTCCCTTGCGAGAGTACTCCCATGATAGAGACATTATTATTTGCCATGGCCTGCCTTTTTGTGTTGTACTCTTCAGTTAAATACCAGCATATCAACATCAAGGACATTGTTGGTGAACCAGCAGGGTGAAGTAGAGCCAAATCAAATTCAACAAAACAATGTTGGGTATATAAAGCAAAACAATTTTAAACCACAAAAGACATAAGTAAGGAAAAAGATGCAACTCCTGTGATAGTATAACCCCCCCTTCTTTTTTTTTACTGCTAAAACAGAATGAGAAACCTCTCAATGAGCACATATTTCCCAAATTTTCCAAGAGGGGGGAAATCCTATAATTTATCTAAGGGGCTGGGAGATCATAATTTTAAAACCACAACATAAACTATTACCTGTCACTTCTATCACAATGGCTGGCTCCAGGTACAGGTGTTGAAAATTATTAGAAATCCCTCCTGGGGTCAGCAAGATGACTTGGGAGAGCCTTTGAAATTTCTGTTGCCATTATTTTGTTTCCTTGCCCCAGTAAGGCTACAGAGATTGAAGTATGTAGGCTTGTGCTGCCAATTCACGACTAATTCATGGCAACCCCAGCAAGGATTTTTTTAAGGCATGCGAAGCAGAAGTGATTTATCATTGACTTCCTCTGCAGAGCCTGAGTTGGTGTTTTTTTCATCTATCCACCAACCCTGCTTAGCTCCTGGAATCTGATGAGATTGGCTTATGCCATACTGCCTTCCCATCCATAACAAAGGCTTACCCTCAAATAATTCAAAGGACACATATTCAGACTTCAATGCAGATTAGTTATCTCTGACATGCTGAACAAAATTTGAGTGCGGTGGCACCTTTAAGACCAAGTAAGTTTTATTCAAGGTACTAAGGGCCAAGCCTGTTGCATCCAGGAATACAATAGGCACTAGACTGGAGATCTGGAAAGGCTTTAGGCAGGGAACTTACCTGCAGCGGCAGCTTTCACATGGCAGGGATCTGCAGCCTCCGAGCCTCAGAGGGAAGTGGAAGGAGGAGGGGTCGGTCTGGGGTGGGGGACAGAAGGCAATTGGCTGGCCGCTGGACAGACAGGCAAGCCGGTTGGAGGAGGAGGCACTCTGGGGCAGACAGCCTCCCTGAGTGAGTGTTAAGCGCTGAGTGGCACTTAAGCAATGAGACACGCTCCTCCTCCAAGGCCTTACCAGAAATATTAAGTTGAACAGCTAAGCTTTGGTTTGGTTTACAAGTTTGCTTCCCCAGATACAATGAAACGTAATTTCTTCAATCCTTACATATAGGTATGGGGGGTAATCACCAAGAAGGGCTAGTTAGAGTCAAGCCGCAACCATAACATGCTGTTATTATATGGCCATACACTGCTAGCTTTGATAATATACCAACTGCAGTCAATGCTGTGAATGTCAACAATGTTCGCGTAGAGCTTGTGTGTTTTGAGTAGCCTTGCAAATGGAGACAGGTCGCAAAATCAGAAACTGAGGGGAACCAGTTCAAGAGACACTTGTATTGCCTCTGCTTTGTATAAGTATGATCAGAAATTCTCAGCTAAGAATATGGCTAATCAGAAGGCTGAGGTTTAAGCCCATTAACTTTTATTATAAGATGAGAGGCAGAACATTTGGAGGAGGAAACGGTCCCCCTTGAACTCATCAATCTAAATTAAACAGAATGACTGTAACAGATTTGATGGGCTGAGATACTAACATCAGGGAAAATACCCAGTCTTTAATCTTTGTAAAAACAGGTTATTACTCCTAACAGACCGTATTCCAGAAGTAGTTAGCGTCTTCAGTTCTTCCTGACACCAGGCAGGCTGCCCAGACCCAACTGTGTTTTCAGGGCAATTGAAGTACAACTTTGGATTGGCATTAATATTGAAATTTTCCACTGCTCCCCATGCCATTCAACCTGTTTAAGGATGAGGTCATAGGAACTTGGCTCCTCTATATAAAAAAAACTTGAGGCCCTTATCATAACCATACCATGACCTCACCCAACTGAAAATGTCCCTATAGCATCCCACACACTGGAGCTGCCAGGACATACCTCTGTGGCCTGGGTCTAGAGCCTCACAGAGACAGAACTTGAATATCCCCTACTTGAGAGGCATGTGTTGCTCTTGCCATCCATTGAAAGCTAAATGGGTGCTTGAAACCCACTAAAAGCTATTTAAGTTTTGTTTTACGATATCTTTCTAGATTTGAGCTAAGATGGTAAGGTAAAGGTAAAGGTATCCCCTGTGCAAGCACCGGGTCATAGCTGACCCTTGGGGTGATGCCATCTAGCGTTTTCATGGCAGACTCAATATGAGGTGGTTTGCCAGTGCCTTCCCCAGTCATTACCGTTTACCCCCCAGCAAGCTGGGTACTCATTTTACCGACCTCGGAAGGATGGAAGGCTGAGTCAACCTTGAGCCGGCTGCTGGGATTGAACTCCCGGCCTCATGGGCAGAGCTTTCAGACTGCATGTTGGCTGCCTTTCCACTCTGCGCCACAAGTTGCTCACAAGATGGTATTAGGCATAAATCAACAAACATAATTTCTTCTCAATGGGTGTGGTCAGGATGCAGTACAACTTCCTAGTGTCCAAAATATTTCCATGAGCACTCTCTCTAGATCACTTCATGTGGCTGACCTAGGCTATGGGGCTCACATTGAGAAGATACATGTAGCTAACCGTAGTGTAGCTAGGATTTTTGAGTATTTGAGGGGGGAAAACAATGCAGTTTCTGACCTTCCACCATTCCCATTGTTCGTACATATACAAATACCTTAATTCCAAAATAATTCCGCTCCCTCTATATCCCTCCATATCCCTCCCTGTTTAATTTTTCCTCAGTTTTCTTTTCTGGTATCTTCTTTTGAGGTCTGCCAGATGTGTCAGATTCAAGTGGAAATGATGCAAATTCTTCTTTGCTGCATAGTTTATCATATTATACAGTTTGGAGAACAAGTTGCTCTTTGCCAAGTATGCTAACATAAGTAAAATACATCCAAAGAATATTGAACGTCGCCACACCATGGACTAAGAGACCTTCTTCTTTGGGGGGCTGATCTAGGATCCTTGATGGCCCATTGACCTGTCTGCCCGAAGTTGTAGCCAGCGCTAGCTGTTGCTCAAGATCTCAGCTTTGTTGTATGAGCCAACCACAGCTGATCCCATGGGACCCGCAATGGTGAGGAAGAGTCACTTTAGATTGCTCGTATTCTACTCAGAGGGGTTTAAAGTATTACATTGATTGTGGGCTATCAAAGCTAGGGTTTAAGGTCCTCATCCTTCCATACTATGACCTACAGATGCTACCTCAGCTGGGAACCAACTTTCTTCCGTATGTGACAATATGAATTAAGTAAAACTGTGTCACTGACATTTCCTTGAGATGTACACCTGGGGTCTCTCCAGCTGCATCTGTGAAGAGGGTTTCAGAGCACTTTTATGTGAACAGAATGGAGTCTGAGGCACTGGTCTCTTAGTAGCTGCCTGCCTGCCACCCATATAGTCTCAATCATATGCAGAAGCTATATATAAACTATTTTCCAAGTATCAACACTGGGGGGAGGATATTTTTTTCCTCTAGGGATAGCTGCCATGAAGATGAGCCATTAGCCATCTTTGTTCCTTAATCCTTTATGTTTCTTTTCTTGTTGGTCCACATATATCTTACCTCTGTCAGATTCCATTTATTTCCAGCCTTTTTGATGCCTCTTAGAATTCTCCTCCCAGACAACTGCTTTTTCCAATCTCCTTTGTAAATTCCAAGAAGAATAGCCAGGCAGCTAGCTTTCCTTCCTTCAAATATATGTGGGGTTTTAGTGATGTGTACTCCCTCCCCCTCTCCCTCCCTCTCTGTCAGTGATATTTTTAGTCTTTCCCGAGATAATGCTGAATTTGACCAGTGTGTTTTCATAACAGTTTTCAACCTAGACTAAGTTCTCTTCATGCCTAAACCCTTAAAATATATCTGTTTTCATTCCACCCCCTCACACACTATAATGAATTATTTGAGTATTTGACCCATTTATTCTAGAATGGCATAACAGCCCTGTACCCTGAGGAATGTGGGTGTGTGCATAATCATGCTTACATGTGCTATCCTGAGCCCAAACATTTAAGGGGACCACTTACACAGTAAATAGTTAAACAGAATCCTTGTAGATTTATGGATTGTATGGTTTAATATGTTTGTATTCTTCTGCCATGAAAACGCTAGAGGGCGTCACCCCAAGGGTCAGACATGACTCGGTGCTTGCACAGGGGATACCTTTACCTTTACCTTTATTCTTTCCTTTAAAAAAAAATTGACCCATGGGTGGTAGTTCATTAGTGTATAAATATAGTTTAACTCCCTGCATAATTACTAATTCTTTTATTATTTTTAATGCTTTTTGCTTATTTTGCTTTGGATGAGTTTCAAAGTACTATTCCCTTTAGAGATCCCCAGGAGACAGAATTTCTAGCTATTAAAGCTTTTGCCATCCCAGAAGCGGCACAGTGAAAAGGGCCCCTAAGGTTATTTATAGCTTGATTTTATCTTGGAAAATTAACTAAAAGAACATAGACTAAGAAATCTAAGGAAAAATGCCTTAAAACATCTGATATATTATGCGGGCTTAAACAGATATATTAATTTTAACAGTTTGCCAAGCCCTGTGGAATTCTGACTGTGATTTGGAGTGCACAGGAAGCAAATAGATTTCTTTTTAAAAAATCCTGCGGGATATTCTTAACTGAAACGGAGCCATAAAATATAATGTTTTGAATTTATAACATATTACATAAGTTTTCCATGTTAAATTGATTCCCTATGATTGCTCATTCCTGTGAGCCTTGTTACGCCTAAATCCTGCCTTTTAACAAATGAATGTGTCAGGGGTTCTGTTTTTGCTTTTTTTTTTAAGGGGGTATTTTACCAATTCATTTGAAATGTGGTGTTGGAGGAAAGTTTTACAGACACCATGAGCTGCCAGAAAGACAAATCAAGCCTGAATTCTCCCTAGAAGCTAAAGTGACTAAAGTGACTAAACTATGGCACTTAGTGGCATCACATCATGCAGAAACAAGAGTCACTAGAAAAGACAGTGATGCTAGGAGAATTTGAAGGCCCATCATGAAGTGGATTGACTCAGTAAAGGAAGTCACAGTCTTCTGTTGGCAAGATCTAAGCCAAGCTCTTAACAGAGTTTCCAGCCTTCAGGTAGGACTTGGAGATAGTCCAGAATTTTGATTTATTTCCAGAGTACAGAGATCAGTTCCCATGGGGGTGAAAAATGATACTTTAGACTCTGGGCAAACCCTATGGCATTATACCTTGCTGGAGTCCCTCATCTCCCCAAACCCTGTCTTCCCCACGCTCCATCCCGATATCTCCAGGAATTTCCCAGCTTGTAGCCTGTAACAATATATGTTAATGACGTAACATTTTGGAAGTCATTAATCGATAGGTTCACCTTTAAATGGGAAGTGACATAATGGCACATAACAAACCCATTTTGCCAAGTAATTTACAAGCTGATGTAGGTTTGGTATTTCCAGGGGAGTTGTTATTTCCAGAGCTGTAAAGAATGGGCGGTATAAAAATCCAAATAAATAAATAAATAAATAATAAATATAATATTTTGAATCTCATTTAACCTTATTTATTTATTAGTTTTATATATCAACCCTCCCCACAGAGCAGGCTCAGTAGGCTTATATAACACATAAAATCACAATCAAAATAATGATACCATTCAGCACATAGATGATAACAATAGAGTGGGGAGTAGGGTTTTCTGCCCTCACCTGCTGAATTCCTGGGGATTTTTTGTCTTGCTCTTTCTCCATGGAGTGCCGGCAGGAACCTGGCTACCAGCAGGACGTTTGGGGTAGAGAGAGGCAGAGTTGTGGTCATGATTTCTGGAAAGAACCCAAAAGTGACCAAGGATAATGCTAAGAATCTCAGGAAGTTCTATGGTAAAACTAGAACTATCTGCTGGTTTTCTCCAGAAGTGACATGATAGTACTGCTAGATTTAAGTGGCTGTAAGGAACAGGAGTGGCCGGCCATGGATTCCCCACTCCAACAATAATAAAGAGTCTCAGTCAAATGGGTAGCTGTTTTGGTCTGAAGTAGCACAATAAAATCAAATCAGAGTCCAGTAGCACCATTAAGACCAACTAAGATTCATTCAAGGTGTGAGCTTTCGACTGCAAGTCTGAGGAAGAGTGCTTCTGCTCGAAAGTTCACACTTTGAATAAATCTTTGTTCGTCTTAAAGTGCTACTGGACTGATTTGATTTTAAAGGGTCTCATGACCATGTAGAATTGACATCTCCCACATCCTTGTCTAACAGTCTAGCTTCTGGCTCTGTATGACTCTCCTTGGAAATGTACATTTGAATTGCAGCTAAATGAACACAAACAAATACAAGCTATGATCCAGCAGGCACCTTAAAGCTTTATGCCATCATTCATTTTCTGAGGGTTTCCTGTCACTTTATGAGAGCTTGAAAAGAAGAAGAGTTGGCTCTTATTTGCCACTTTTCTCTACCTGAAGGAGTCTCCAAGCGGCTTACAATTGCTTCCCTTTCCTCTCCCCACAATAGACTCTCTGTGAGGTGGGTGAGGCTGAGAGAGCCCTGACATTACTGCTCGGTCAGAACAGCTTTATCAGTGCTGTGGCAAGCCCAAGGTCACCCAGATGGTTGCATGTGGGGGAGCGCAGAATCGAACCCAACTCACCAGATTAGAGGTCCTCATTCCTAACCAAACTGAAGGTCAAAGAGGTGAATCAAAAAAGACCCATTAACACGAGGTCCAGAAAAAGATCTATTGACATGAGGAACCAGTACACAAGTATCTCTGGCTCACGGCCAGGGTATACGATGTCGTCCAATCTCAAGTTTAACATCCGGATTGTTTTATTAACTTACTCGGTTATTAAGCTGTACTTTTAGCATGTCACATTTCATCCTAAATTGATTTGGCCAAGACTTCTCAAACATCACAGTTTTAAATTAGCCATTTAAAAAATAAAATCCAAACTCAAGTCCCCTTTGCTTTTTTTTTTTTTTTTGGTGATAGAGATTTTGTATTTTTTTTTTCCTCAGCAAGAGTTTTGCTGAGTGAGCGAAGGCACTGTCTCTTTAAGTGTTTAACAGTAATTGGTTCATGTCCTGGTGTTCATTGAAAATCCTAGACATTTCATGTAAAATCTTCTTAATGAGGGGATGAATTTTTCATTCACATTAGAGAGCTCACTCTGACAAACAATTTCTAAATAAAACTTTGGCGGTATGACATCCCATATTGGACTTGACAAAGAGGACAGGTGCATTAGAATAAAACTGTATGGCGATCCTTCAAGCTGTCAGCCATGAATATTTTATTTCTTAATGAATCATCTTTGCAAAATGAACTTTCTTGTTGTAGTGTCAGTGCCATTTACAACCAAAAAAAAAAAAAAAGCCAGGCTCCTTTTAAAAGGTGAACGCCTTAAAGTTGCTGATGCCAGCATAAAATGCTTAACCCCAGAAGAGATAGTTAAGGAGTGGAAAGGCATTAGGCTCTTCCCACTTTTCCCAAAAGTGTGCGTGAAAGATAATGCGACTGTGGTTTCAAGGTAGATTATCAATAAAGTTGATCTTTTTCTTTTTTAATTAGTGTTGACATGAAACGTCACAACGCTCCTGCCTAATGCTTCTGTCAGGGGTCTCTTCAGTAAGGTACAAGAAGTTAATTGAGTGCTTACAGAGAGTGTGAGAAGATTGACAGAGTGGGAAACAAAGCATGACCCTTAAACGTAGCTGTAGCTGTGTGAGAGTGTGTGCCTGTGCAATGTAAAGGGAAGAGGAGGGAGGGGCTGTTGCTCAGTGGTAGAGCATCTAGTTGGCTGCAGAAGGTCCCAGGTTCAATCCTCAGCATCGCCAGCTAAAACAATCAAGAGGTAGATGATGTGAAAGACTTTGATGGACCAATAATCTGAATCAGTGTAAGGTAGCTTCCTGTGTCCAAGGGGAGTGATTTAGCTTTCCCTTTGCTTTCCTGCCACGATAGGTCTTTTCATTGATCTAAGATGGCCTTTGTCTGGCATGTGCCAGAGTGAATCGGTTGCTTTGAAATAAAGCAGGGGTAGTCAAACTGCGGCCCTCCAGATGTCCATGGACCACAATTCCCAGAAGCCCCTGCCAGCGAATGCTGGCAGGGGCTTCTGGGAATTGTAGTCCATGGACATCTGGAGGGCCGCAGTTTGACTACCCCTGAAATAAAGGTTCAGAACATTAAAAATGTTTTTGTCTTTCCCTCAAATATACTGATTCAGCATGAAATAAAGCATGATGAAGCTCCCCATCAAAGCAAAACCACTAGTCATGATTTGCTGAATGTTCATTCCCAATATGCTTGGCTTTCTAGCCTTAGAATGGTTTTCTAGCCTTAGTTGTATCTGGCATTCCAAAATCTTGGAATGGCTGGTATCTCAGAGATGGCGTAGGGGATCTCCTACTCCTGCCAGGGGATTGGTAACCTCACACATGCGTATTGGAAGTTCCTTGAAGTTGTGTGGAAATGTCGCTTACAAAGTGACTGGCATGTGTCTGATTTCCCCAGGTGTAGGATGCTATATATATTTACGGAACCTACAGAGATTTTACACATTCTCAACTGCTCACCTTAGAACACCACGAAAGCAGTGCAAGAATTGGTCCCAAGACTGTTTTATTGCCTTATTGCTCACCACAAAACTTTCTAATAATAATAAGAAGAAGAGTTGGTTCTTATATGCCGCTTTCCCCTACCCGAAGGAGGCTCAAAGCAGCTTACAGTTGCCTTCCCATTCCTCTCCCCACAACAGACACCCTGTGGGGTGGGTGAGGCTGAGAGAGCCCTGATATCACTGCTCGGTCAGAACAGTTTTATCAGTGCCGTGGCGAGCCCAAGGTCACCCAGCTGGCTGCATGTGGGGGAGTGGGGAATCGAACCTGGCATGCCAGATTAGAAGTCCGCACTCCTAACCACTACACCAAACTGGCTCTTGTGTGAATGTGAATAGTAGCAGTCATTAAATATTTTCTGAATAGACTTAGCTATGCTAGTGGCTCAAGACTGTTGTCACGCCTGCAGTCATCGAAAGGGTAGCATTTAGCTGTCAAAAATCAAATCAGAGATGTTGATGACAATCATAAACCATGTTTATTCGTGGACTAGTATACCTCTCCCTTCCTCTTCTCACGCAGGGAGTGAGACTGAAGGAACTAATGCTGTTTAGAATTCTGGGCACTGTGAAAGTGTTTTTCTTTTCTTTTTTTGGAGGGGGGGCATCAAACTTCTGTTTTATTTAATTGTCTGTGTTCAGTCATCACATCAGTTTTGAGTTAAAGAAAAGAATTCTGCCTTCACTGTCTGCACAGGAAGGAAGGGAGGAGTGTTTAGATATAAGGACAAGCTGAAAATAGTTCTCCCTGCAATGTTTACCGAGCGTGCACCTCTTTGCAATACTTTTAAGAATTTTAATTGTGTTCTTATAAGCGTTGCAAGAGATGCACACTCAGTAAATATTGCAGGGAGAAATGTTTTCAGCTTGCCTTTGTATCTTTTCACAAGTTCCATGCCACTCCTTACCCTTTGTTCCAACCTCAACTCTGATAAGCAGCTTGGATTTTTAATTTCTACATCTTCCTTTGGTTCTTTCTAGGCAAATGCCCCTATAAATCTCTCTCTCTCTCTCTCTCTCTCTCTCTCTCTCTCTCCCTCTCCCTCCCTCCCCTCAACTTCACAGAGGACTAATCAAATGAACTTGTAAAGATGGCCTTTTATTAAATTATTTTTATAATGAGTTCCTGTTACCAAGGAATACAGTGTTAAAAAGGTGATACCACTAAAATTAATTAGCATAAGGCATGCTCCGACTGATAGAAGCAACTGGATCTTAATCGATAGCAATATGATTACACCTATGCAGCAATTATAAATTATTTAAAACAGTACCCCTAGGTTACCGACTACTTGCCTTTAAATTAAATTCCCTGTCAATAATTGATGCAAAGAATTAATGTGGGAACACCTTCAGTTACTGAAAACTTTTTTAAGGCACCATGAAATATTGAACTGTTGCCTGTCATTAGCAGGTAACCTGTCTCTTTTGCAGGATGTTGTTCTTTGCTAAATTGGGCAAGAAGGACCTCCAGAGCATGAAAGATGGCTAATGATTCTTCTGAGGATGTTGACATAGAGATGCATCAATTTCAAGCAGGAGAGAGCTGCCACTGATCAGATGGATTTGGAGGTTATTGAATCACTCTAAATCTCCTGCTCACATAGAGGCAGGTATGGGAGCCGGGTTCGTTTCTTAATTTGAATAGGAGCTCCTTGTGTGTAATAGTAATAGTAATAGTAATAGTAATAGTAATAGTAATAGTAATAGTAATAGTAATAGTAATAGTAATAGTAATAAGCCTCACCTCCCTCACAGGGTATATGTTGTGGGGAGAGGAAAGGGAAGGCAACTGTAAACTGCTTTGAGCCTCCTTCGGGTAGGGAAAAGCTGCATATAAGAACCAATTCTTCTTGTTCTTCTTCTTCTTCTTCTTCTTCTTCTTCTTCTTCTTCTTCTTCTTCTTCTTCTTCTTCTGTTCTAGATCCTCAGGCCAACTTCTAGTTCTCTGATGGATGGCTGCACTTGGGTGGAATGGTTTGTTTTCAGAAAGGGGCTCCATGAATCCCCTCTTCCATCACAGGGTCCCTGGTCTTTCCCTATTCTCTGTGCAGTTGGCTACTAGGTGACAGCATTCACGGATCTTCTGTGCCCATTCCTGTTTTGGTTCTGAATCTCTTTTCTTTCAACAGACATTTCATTACAGTACATGGCTTGAAAGATAAATACTGGCTGGAGGCCAGTCATCCCTATCTGAAAGAAATCAGTTTCAGAAACTTCCAGTTAAGGTTATGATTCAGCTGTGGTGAATAGCAAGCTGCCCACTACATTCTCGGGAGTTATGAAATCCTAAGAAACAGCAAGAGCTATTTTAGGACAAAGCTGTTGATTCATCTGAAGTGATTAGTCAGCTGCACATGAGCACTTTAGTTAGGGGTAAATGTGTTTTAGTTGCTGATTCCCCCCCCCCCAGAGTACATTATCATAATTGCATCATGTATCCAGACCTATTTTGGAAAATACAGACCTGTTTAACACATGACCTTGCACCATCTTTGGCCAAAGTATTCTGTCTCATATGATCTGGCCTCATTGTTTGGTGTCTTAAGTCACAATGGAGGACCCCTTCACTTCATATTCTTAGTGCTAGGGGCTAATGGGACACATTCACATCTTTGTTTCCATTGACTCATCAGCTTTCTACCCCAAGGATGTATACCTCTCTGGAAGCCCGGTGGACTTCGAAAGGCATTAACTGAATGCAAACTTACCTCAGTTTCCTTTATTCAGAAGTTTAACAAGTGGTCTTATAAACATCATCCATAGGCATAGGCTTTTTCTCAATATAGGTTAGATCTGAATCCTCAGCATAGAGCCTCTGGTCACCCCTGGCACCCGCCAAACAGTATTTTTAGAAAGTAGTTGATCCATGTGATGCTCTTGTCCA
The DNA here is from genome assembly GCF_049243985.1 of Paroedura picta. Classification (NCBI taxonomy): domain Eukaryota; kingdom Metazoa; phylum Chordata; class Lepidosauria; order Squamata; family Gekkonidae; genus Paroedura; species Paroedura picta. Next base: position 26,552,196 of record NC_135382.1, on the reverse strand, counting down.
GCAGAGCTTCTGGTTGGCCACTGGAGAGCAGATTGTCTATGTACATTAAAATAACACTGTTTCTCCAGCAGCTGCCATGACAGCAGTGATTTTTTTCTCTCACACTCCATTTTCTGAGTGTATTTTTAAAGTACAGTCTTAGCTCCCGTATTTGGGCTTTCTTTGTGTATATGGCTCAGCCTTCTGTGGCAGCCATTTTGTGGTCGGCTCTGTCTCCCGTAGCACTAGAGTTGCTAAGTCCTGGTGGGGAAAGTCATAAAGATTTGGGGGTGGAGCCAAAGGAAGATGGGATTTGGGGAGGGGAGTAATTTTAGCAGAGTATAATGCCATAGAGTCTCCCCTCCAAACCTGTCATTTTCTTCAGGGGATATTATATCTATAATCTGAAACACTGAAGGGTTAAGAAAGGAAACTATACAAACTCTTCATTCTTACTTATTCCTTCAAAACATGGAGATTAATAGTGGTGTTTTTTTTGGGGGGGGGGTACCTCTTTGTTTGTGTGTATAAAGTAAAGGTGAAGGTATCCCCTGTGCAAGCACCGAGTCATGTCTGACCCTTGGGGTGACGCCCTCTAGCGTTTTCATGGCAGACTCAATACGGGGTGGTTTGCCAGTGCCTTCCCCAGTCATTACCGTTTACCCCCCAGCAAGCTGGGTACTCATTTTACCGACCTTGGAAGGATGGAAGGCTGAGTCAACCTTGAGCCGGCTGCTGGGATTGAACTCCCAGCCTCATGGGCAGAGCTTTCAGACAACATTTCACCTGCCTTACCACTCTGCGCCACAAGAGACTCTTGTGTGTATATGTACATGTGTGTGTGTGTGTGTGTGTGTATACACATACACACACACACATTGATTTCAACCAACTCCTCCATCACAACTTGGGAGAAGCTCCCATGGTGCCGGTATCCAGTAATGGCACAATAAAGCTCCGAACACTAAGACCATGAAGCAAACAAGGCTCTTGTTGGATTTATTTTTGTTTATATTAGGCTGAGCAAATGAGTTCCATTACTGCTATTAATCAGAACGTCATGTTTTTCAGGGCACAACTCTTAGTATGTCTTCCACAACTCACAGGCGCATCTATCTGAATATGATCCATTTGTTGATTGCATGCTGCAACTTTGTTCATATGCTCAGAGGCTAGCCTTAGGTGGTGTAGCTGCGCAGCCTATTAATGGCTTTCTTCAGCCTTGAGTGATGACTTGATGATGACCCATTTGAACAGAGAAGAAATGAATTTGGAAAAGGGACTTTGTGAAACAAAAACAAAGGCAATCGGAAGCATGCTTAGCAAAGATTATTTGTGCTGCATCTGACACATCCTCTTAAAAAAAAATCCAACTTGTTTCACACCAGATACCTTACTGAAATACTGATGACTAAATGTCTCCAGGTTCTATCTCACAATTCTCAGAATGGGCCAGTTTCTCTTTTGCCGCCTCTTAGGTAGTCCACACAGCACACCCAGATCTGAATTGTGGGTTTGTGATCAAAATGAAAGTCCTATGAAGAGCAGAATCCCACACCCATCAGTAGTGGCAGCCTAACCATATTCTTCCCGTAACTCAGAGCTAGCATTAGTTTATAAGAAGACATGGAAATAAGTGTGTGTATGTGAAAAAAACGTGTGTGTTTCTTATCAGCATGATTCAGTTTGAACAAAAAAAATGAGATGGTTCAATCAGAAGTGTGCTTGTAGGAAGCCAGTATTTTTGGTTGGATCCAGTCATCTGTTGGCGTAAAGAGGCCAAATCCTAGGCCCATTCTGCACACATAGGATAATGCACTTTCAATGTGCTTTGGAGGCTGGATTTTCCTGTGCGGAACAGGAAAATCTACTTCTAAAGTGGATTGAAAGTGCATTATCTATTGTGTGCAGAATAGGCCCTAGTCTCATTCCCCAGCAATCCATTCCAACTCTGGGAAATCTAATTTCCAGGTTTGCAGATCATACACAGCCACATGAATGGGGAGGCCACTGTGCAGTTAAACCAGAGTTTTCCCAAGGAGAAGCTGCCAGGGGAAGACAAATATATGTTGGCTGGTGAGAGAGAAGGAAACTAGCAAAGGAAAAGAATAGTGGAGTACGATGAGACAAGAGAAATGTGTTGTCACCTGCAAGTCATTATGGGCCCTCTGCTTTTCTTTAACACAGGCTTTCTCAACCAGGGTTTCATGAAACCTTAGTGTTTCTTGATGGTCCTGGAAGTGTTTCCCGAATGGGTGGATGTTAATTAATTTGTATATATGTATATGTGTAAATTTAATTTATTGGGTGATATGACCATATATGACCATATATGGTCATATTGACCTGCCCTTCCTTCCCAAAATGGCCAGCAATGAGCCTGGAGGGGGTGGGAAGTAGAAGGGCCCCAAGTGGGCATGTGCACAGCTGAGCTTCCCAACCATATTTTGCACAATCATGCCACTTCTGGGGTTTCTCAAAGCCTGAATAATATTTCAGGGGGTTTTCAGTGGTAAAAAAGTTGAGAATGGCTGATTTAACAGAACATCCTATTTTCCCATGTCCTCTAAGATTGGGAATGCACACTGGGTGAACTTGACAATATACAGTTTATGTCTTAGAGTTATCACAAGAATATATGTAATTAGGATACGTTCTTTATCAACTAGGCAAGTACATTTCTTGATGAGTGCTATTCCAAAGGGGCATATGACTTAGCCCTTGGTTGCCTAAGATAGTTTCTAGATGCAAAGTTACTTAGAGTTCCTGAGGTTTCTGATTTCAACTTCCGTTGTAAGATGAGTCACACTGAAGGGCCATGACTCTGTGACATATTATCTGCTTGGTAGGCAGAAGGGATTGTCAAGTTATTGTTGAAGTGTCGTTCTAATTGTTCCAGTTGATGTGTTGTTGTTGTTGTTATACTGTTATATTGATTTTGATAGTGTTCTATGTGAATGTTCAAATGTTCAAAAATGTTTTATGTAAACTGCCCAGAGCCGTAGGGAAGGGCAATATAAAAATATAAATTAATAAATTAATAAATTAAATAAAAAATAAATAAGGTGCCATGTTCAGCTTGTAGCATATTCAGTTAAAAGGTATTAGATTATGCGAAAGTCCTCAACTCAAGACCCCGAAGAGCGGCTGCCTGTTTGAGTAGATAATCCTGACCTTGATAGACCACTGATCTGATTCTATATAAGGACACTCCATGTGTCCCTGACACCACTGGCACATGCCAAATGGCATTAACCTCTGCAGACTTCAGAATGAATGCTGAATGCCAGATCTGCCACCATACCTGGAGCACTTATCCCCATGTCACATGTAGTATTGCCTGTCTGGATTAGTAAAGATATTAATTGCAAAGAAAATGACCACCAATGGTCCTTTCTGCACCAATACTAATTTCCAAATTTTCTTTCCCCCACCCCCCCATTTCATCTCTGGGATTCTGCATGTCTGGTTGTAAAGCTTTTTATCTGTTCTTCCCACACAGAATTATTTTAGAATAACAAACCAATATATTAAGAATAAAATCTTTTCATGTTTGTCCTGTAACTTGCAACAGAAAATTAGTGCATGGTCTGTTTTATCCCACTGGCTTTCTAAGGTTCAGGTATTAACATAAATACAGCCCATTAACACTTGTTCCTCTCTGTCAGGACATAAATTAAGTCTGCAGGTGTTCCATGAAGCTTTACCCTTGGTACTAATTAAGCCTTGATAATTAGGTTTGTTAAATTCAGGCCTTTAAGCTTATATTCCCTCTTTGGGTTGCCAAAATGGAGATTTGCAATATACAAGGCCCATTTCTGCCACTTCTCTTCCTTTCTGCCTCTCTAACCTCCTTCCCCTCTGTTCCCACTCTGAAAATAAAGAAAAGAAAAGAAAGAAAACTGCAGTCAGATTTTTTTTCCCCTTCTCACTTGGAAGGGAGTATACATATGCCATTATTTTATGTGTTACAACATATATTTAACATCCTTATATCTCTTTACAATCCTTTTTATTTTTTAAAAAAGTAAGCTGCCATTATTCATGGGTAAGATTCCAGTGAATTCTACCAATGCCTCCTTCAAGATTTGGAAGAACCCTCCCCCAGATTCAGTGAAAACCCCCTCAAAAAGAGAGAGAGATTTGTTTTGCGTTTTTAAAATCATTTTTGGATGGTAGCACCTCCAGTAGTTATCGTGATCCATTCTGAAATCTAACCCAGCATGTACACCCTTGTTTTAATCAAGCAGTCCTGCTTTAAAGGAAACTGTGCAGTATTCAGGCCACAGACAATAAATGGGAGAAGGTAGCTTTGCTGAAGGAGGTGGGGAGAAATGATAGCTCATTTTGGGATTCTAATCTCTTATCGCCTTCAAGGGCACTCAGGCGAGTCCAATGTCATGCACAGAGCTCAGGGACCAGCTCTTCCCCATTTTTTTAAGCCAGCATCTCCTAAGAATACTGCCAAATTTCATAGACCCGTTTTATCAATTCGAGAAAAAAAAATCCCTATGACGCCAGTGTTTGTCTCTTGCATGAATTGAATCCACAATACTTACAATATTTTCGTGCCATTTTCTACTTATTTTGATGATATTGCTGTTGGAGTATAATTTAGAAATGTGAGAACGCAACAAATCTCAGTTAAAGCACGTCAGAATTAAAAGTGGGTGAAACAGAAGGTTCAATGCAATAAGATATGAAATAAAAATAAAATGAAAAGGAGAGTATTCATATCTTACTGCAGTTTCTATGCAGGCCCCCAGTTTGGTCAGGACCACAGTTTGAAGGGAAGAGATATTTATTCTTTTTCACCCCTTGTGGTTTCACCACAGCCTCCCACCAATACCTGCATGTTCCAGTAAAGCCCAGAAGGAGGAAAAAATGACTCCATCCTGGAATGGCAAGAGTGTGTGGGATGTTAGGTACCAATTTCATACCCATCCCCTACTCCAAGGAGGGAGCATGTGCACAGGCACTTCTTTGTGTGCTGGCACAATACACACAATCCGTGATCACGTGGAAGCAGGAGGTGAGCCAGTATACTTAATCCATCTTTCCCTTCCCATATGTGCAGAGGGGTCAGTGTGTAAGAGGACTCTTGTCTTTGCCAGATGAGTATTGGTTTTACAGTCATGTGAAATGCGGGGCAATCATGTTGCTCGTATCTGCTTCTGCCACTGGAATGATGGAGCTCTTCCGCCAGGACTGTGATTGAGGCCGGGATAACAAGGTAGATCAGTTTGGGCTGTACCCCCCCCCCCCGTGTTGGCAGTGGTCGGGCCATTGTTATCTTGGCCCCTCTTTCCACCCCCTATTAGAGACTGGTTGGGGAGTTGTGGAACAAACTTTCCGGCTCCTGCCTCCCACAGCCCATTGAGTTCCAACAAATGCTCTTAGGGAACCATGACGAACAATATGAGTGGCAAATTAGGATTATGCAGTGAGAACTGGTTGAAATTATCCCATTGGTGAAAGAGTTCATTTAATTCACTACAGTACCTTTGTGAATGGTTGTTCAAGCTGGGATGGTTCGGTAGGCGAGATCTTGGAACTCTCTATGTAAATAGAGGGCTTTTCCACCCTGATATTCCTGTGGCAAGAAGAACACATGTTTTAAAAGGTCATTATGTATGCAATATTTATTTATTTATTTATATTTATATTTATATACCGCCGCTCTCAAAAGTCTCATGAAGGCATTGCGTAAAAACAAAAGTTTGCTCACCCAAATCCAGTGTTCCACTGTGCAAGAGAATTGAAGGTTGAGGTGTGTGTGGATTTTTGGGAGGGGAGGGCGCTTAAGTGACTTAGTTTAAATAATTTACTTCAAACAAATTTTGCGGGAAGAATCCCTTGGAGATTTCTGATTACTTGTACCACATGCTACAACCTCAAGCTGCCTATTCAGAGTGGATTTACTTTCTAGTTAATCTTGTATTTATTCCATAAATATATCAGACATCAAATCACAGGTTTGATGAATGTCATTTTTCATCTAGAATAAATTAAAACATTGAAATGCCTCTTTTAGAGACATTTATTTGTAGTGGTCATGCTTACTTAATACTAATAGCCTTTCATCCTTTTTTTCTCATTTAAGTGAAAAAAATGCAATTTTAATCGTTGGAAATTAACAGTAAAAATTAAGGAAAAAATAAAATGCCACTGGGGACTTCCAGCTTTTCTAAATTTCCATCATTCAATTTATTAAATATCTCATTGCCCAGAAAGCCATAGTTAATTATTTTGGCACTCTGATTTGAGGATGTATAATGATTTTGTTTTCTTGGACAGCAAAATATATTATGTGCAACTGGCCACTGAGATGATGCTACGGCTGAAGGATCCACATCTGCACCCAATTCCAGTTTTCTAGAAATTAACTATTGAGGGTGGCAGAGAAGAACCTTCGGCAATCTGAAATAATATCCAGGAGGGGTTCTCAGACAAGAAGTGAGAATAGGACCTTATATAAGTGCAAAAGTGTGTTCTATTCTCCCAAACATGTCTGTCTGTCTCTGTCTGTCTGTCTATTCATTCATTCATTCATTCATTCATTCATTCATTCATGTGTGTGTTCATTTTCATTTAATTCAGTTGTACCCTTTTACAGGGTTTCAGGGTTGGTTTATCATGCTTCTCCCAGACTTTCTCCTTGTGGCTGCACCTACTGCCCTGTGTCATAATTCAAAAAGTCCCCAGAGACTCAAAGATGCTGGAGACCTATGATTTAGGATATTTATATGCTATCAGATTTAATGCATGCACACACCAGATACCAACATATATGAAGAGGTGTGGCGCGCTCACAAAAGTGCATAAAGCTTTGTTGGTCTTAAAGTCTGGACTCAGACTTTATTTTCCTGCTTTAGACCGATACAGCTCCCCACCTGAATTTAAAACTGAGTAACAATTGCAATTAAGAACAAGCCATTAGACGTAAGCAGAATAACAACTAGGTGTATGGTTGAGGGCAGGACCTGGAAGATCGGACGGCACCCTCCGAAGTAGCCATTTTCTCCAGGGGAACTGACCCATAAAGTCTGGGGATCAACAATAATTCTGGGATATCCCCAGATGCCACCTGGAGGTTGGTAACCCAGCCACATTTCTGCTGTCTTGCTCATGCCAACTCCCTGCCTTTCAGGGTCTGTTTATCATGCTTCTCCCCATTAAAATCCCCCTCACCGCAAGTCGTATCTCTCCTTCCTCGCCTGGTGTTTGTTGCAGGGCTGTGAAGCTTCCGTGCTTGGGAGATCGAACCTTAAGTAGAGCCGCATTCCATAACTAGCATTTCAGGAAGCATTATTAATGAACCAGGGAGTCACCGCTGATTAATTACCTCAAGGACAAAGGGATGGCAACTCCTCCCCCCTCCCACCCTGTGCAATGAAGTCTTGTATTGCAAGCCTCACAGCAGCGTGTGGGAAGGGAAGCAGCAAGGGTTGAAAGGTGGATGGGAAGCCAGGGGTTAAGGCATTTCAAAATGTCAGACAGCTTGTTACACTGCAGTATATCATTCTGTCTCTGGGGACTACCCCTGTGGCCCCGGCCAAACCTACAGAGAGAGAGAGAGCAGAGAATTTGACACGAGTTTCCAAGTTTTCTCTTCAGCTTTCCTGGGCTGCGACCCATATGCTGTGCTTAAGCCATCGGCCTTCCATCCATCAAGATCCCAGGACAAAACCAGTAGGTGTTTCTATCACGGTAGCAAAAAAGAGTCTGCTCGTTTTCATAACCAAAATCTCTGAGGGAGAGTGCATGCACCCAAAAGCTTGCAGGCCTTGAGTAAATCTTTGATGGTTTTAAAGATGCCATTGGACTCAAATTTTGTCGTGCTGCTTCGGACACACACGGCTACCCACTAGAAATGTCTTCCATCTACCTACCCCACATTCCCATATTGAGAGTGGTATTTTCTCGTTGAGATGGAAACACAGTTTGATTCTGTGTCCGTCGAGAGAGAGAAAAGTGAGCCATTACACAGGACTGTGGTCTGGAACTCATTTTAATGTGAATGGTAATTTTGACAGGTGTATGCAAAGTATGGGATATGTATTCCTTTGGGGGGTGTAGAACTGTTCTATAAAATAGCCAATAAGTGGTTTGGATCCAGCCAGCTTTTTCATTCCGTCTCACTTAATGCTGCTCGAGAGCCAGTTTGGTGTAGTGGTTAGGAGTGCGGACTTCTAATCTGGCGAGCCAGGTTCGATTCTGCGCTCCCCAACATGCAACCAGCTGGGTGACCTTGGGCTTGCCATGGCACTGATAAAACTGTTCTGACCGGGCAGTGATATCAGGGCTCTCTCAGCCTCACCGACCTCACAGGGTGTCTGTTGTGGGGAGAGGAATGGGAAGGCGAATGTAAGTCGCTTTAAGCCTCCTTCGGGTAGGGGAAAGCGGCATATAAGAACCAACTCTTCTTCTTCTTCTTCTTCTTCTTCTTCTTCTTCTTCTTCTTCTTCTTCTTCTTCTTCTTCCTGTACCCTAAATCCCCAGGAATAAATAATTGAACAATAATACAAAATTTCTTCAGCAAATGTGTTCCTGTGAGTTGTTATCCTGGGAGGTTGCTCCCCCCAACTTACATGAACCCAAGTCTTTTGTATTGGTGAAAAAAGAAGAAGGATCCCCTTTGATCCCCCCCCCCCCAGGGATTATGGTGAAGATCATAGGAATGTGGTAAGATTGAGTGACAAAGATGTCTGGATCCAACCCCCTTTTTTTGTAGAGGTCAAGGATCAAGGGACTAAAGGTGTAACTTGGTGTACATGGTGGCAAAAGGTGTGTTCCCAATCCCTTCACATACTTCCCCTGGAGATAGATGCTGAATTGACTCATATGAGAAAGAGAAAGAATCTGTGGCAATAAGTTTATGTAAATAGAAGACACATTTAGAGGGAAGGCAGCATAGGATAGTTAGATCCCATCAAATATTGGAAACAAAGGAGGGTTGGTACTTGAAAGGGAGACCACCAAGGAACACTCTGCAAGGGAAGGGAATCACAAACCACTGACACTTCTTACTTGCCTTGAAAACCCCTTGCTGGGGTCACCAGAATTCAGTTGCAACCAGACAGCACTTTATACATACAAATAGAAGGCACTGTATACTCTTGGTGCCAAATCTTTGAATACTCTCTCTGTATTCAGCGTGGAGGAAAATGTGTGGCATTCTGCTAATGGCTCTCTTGTAGCAGATGCCCTTTATTTGCTCTTCTTCTTTGCACCAGATTTTTGACCTTCTTTCCACCTGATGTAGGATTGCTAGGCCTCCTGAGGCTCAGTCCCTGAGTCAGAAAGGGGTGGAACCTGTGAAGGATGGTGGCTGAGTTGATGGAACCTGGTAGCACCTGCTGGCAACAGAAGATGGCACTAGGGGAAGAGTTTGGTTTGGGAAAAGTGAGTTGCACAAGCTTGGCTCTCAAGCCAAGAAAAAAGAAACAAAAATATTGGCCTTCCCCATTCATGATTCTAGTCACTCCCTCCCTTAGAGGCTATATTTCTTCCCAAACAGAGGGATTTTCAAAAGGAGGGATAACATCTGATAATAAATAAATATAATCCTGAAAGTCCAGAGCCATCCCTGGTTTGGCCAGTTCTTGATCCTACTCTGAGAGACCATTTTGTAGCCGCCACTCTTCTTTACACGTGTATAAACCTGGAGGGATTAATCCGGATTGCTGTCTAAATGCCTTAACTGCTGAAGTAGTTGCTTCATTTTTCTGTCTTTCCAAAGGATTGATACCCACACATTCTATAAATCTCGAATTCCTTTATCGGCTTGAAGTTACACCTTCTCAAAACGGTGCCGTTGGTATTGTGAAACAACCCATTTATAATTCTTGTTCGCCTTGTTTCCATGTACGCACGGTGCCATTAGAAATGCAGCACAGCCTGCTGTATACTATTGAATGGAGATCAAGCACTTCTGTTTACCTGTGAAATTGCCTATTAAAATTACAATAAAACCATAAAAATGACTTTTATGTTGCTCCTCTGAGAAGAAGTTTCAATTTACTGGTTCATGTGAAAATATCTCACACTTAATTGTAAAATATTTTTAGGTAGATTTAGTCTGATATTACTTGATGTGTAGAATTCATTGAAAAACTGTTAAGAGGGAAATGTTAAAGCAACACAGTCTATTTATAATCTTGATGTTTATTTAATAGGGGGGGGGGAACCAAGAATATAGAGGCAGACCTTTTGTTCTGTTGATCTCTTCTCTATTTTTTAAAAAATAGATTTAGTTTATTGTTCTGTGTTCATCTTTTTTTTAAATTACTTTCTGAGCCAGTAGCCCTCTGACCCATATAACCCCTTCATGAGCAGATGGAAATGGGGTGGTCAAAATGGGCCCTGACTCCACCCCACCTCTGTATGATTGCCAGGTCATCTGAACAATTCATATGTGCAAAGTGAGTATATACATATGTGTTCCTTCCCACTGATCAGGGATGTTACTTTCCAAACATTGTCATTTGTAGGAGGAGAGTGTACGCATGGACCCATGAGTTTGGTAGACATGATGTCAGTAGACTGAAGGCGGAGCTAAAATGCTAATGCCTGTTTTTCCTCTCCACCCAAGAAAGAGTTGTATGTCCAGACAGGGCTATTGCATGAAACCATACAGAAGTACAGCCTATGTTCTGGAATAATGGGGACCAAAGAATCTTAACAGCTGTCTGTTTAACTACATGTGAACACTGATTTCTTTGTGGAGGTGAAAGTTGAAGAATTGTGGTGTTCGTCTTCATGGCTTCTGTGCTGTTCCACGCGGAGGCCATGGAAATGGACTAGCAAGCTTTATGGAGAAGTTTCAAGAAGAATGCTCCCCCTTCACACCATCTTCACCATAACCTTTCCCACCCATCCAAATGATCATGTGATGGAGGTGGAGCTAGCACCCTTCCCTCAGTTTTCTGGGCACTGTAAGGAGATAACAAGCTACAGTACACAAAATCCCTCAGTGGCCACCTCACGCCAAAGGCTGGAGAAGAAAGTGTGGCTAGACTTAAAGCAGCTCTGTTGGAAAAAGCTTTGAGAGCCCCAGAACTCAATTTGAATGAATGGTCGGGCCCCATTGGTAAGCTTGGTACTGACCCCCTTGATGCCACAACTGGCAGGAAAAAATGACTGTTACAAGGGATATGCTGCTGCCAGATATTACCCTGATATACTTCAGAGCCACTCTTGTATAACAAACTTCCTCCCACAATGGCGTGCTCACTGCTCAGCTGTTAAGATTTCGTTATTAAACTTTATGGACCATAAACCTCACAGAAACAAGGCACATGTGCAGCCCTAAGCATTACAGGAGTGTCAGAACCAGAGGCATATTTCATAGCATCAACACTGTGCATTGTTCGTATGCATACCCAAAAATTTCACTCCCTGGCCGTCATGAATCTAATCAGGTCAGTCTTCCCAATGTTGACCATAGAGCCCAGCGTTTTATTGTTGTTGTTTTGTGCGAAGTCGTGTCCGACCCATCGCGACCCCATGGACAATGTTCCTCCAGGCCTTCCTGTCCTCTACCATTCCCCGGAGTCCATTTAAGTTTGCTCCTACTGCTTCAGTGACTCCATCCAGCCACCTCATTCTCTGTCGTCCCCTTCTTCTTTTGCCCTCGATCGCTCCCAGCATTAGGCTCTTCTCCAGGGAGTCCTTCCTTCTCATGAGGTGGCCAAAGTATTTCAGTTTCATCTTCAGGATCTGGCCTTCTAAAGAGCAGTCAGGGTTGATCTCCTCTAGGACTGATCGGTTTGTTCGCCTTGCAGTCCAAGGGACTCGCAAGAGTCTTCTCCAGCACCAGAGTTCAAAAGCCTCAATTCTTTGACGCTCAGCCTTCCTTATGGTCCAACTCTCGCAGCCATACATTGCAACTGGGAATACCATAGCCTTGACTAAACGCACTTTTGTTGGCAGGGTGATGTCTCTGCTTTTTAGGATGCTGTCTAGATTTGCCATAGCTTTCCTCCCCAGGAGCAAGCGTCTTTTAATTTCTTTGCTGCAGTCCCCATCTGCAGTGATCTTGGAGCCCAGGAAAATAAAATCTGTCACTATCTCCATTTCTTCCCCATCTATTTGCCAGGAATTGAGAGGGCCGGATGCCATGATCTTTGTTTTCTTGATGTTGAGTTTCAAGCCAACTTTTGCACTCTCCTCCTTCACCCGCATCAACAGGTTCTTTAGTTCCTCTTCACTTTCTGCCATTAGAGTGGTATCATCTGCATATCTGAGGTTGTTGATATTTCTCCCTGCAATCTTGATCCCAATTTGTGACTCCTCTAATCCCGCATTTCTCATGATGTGCTCTGCATACAAGTTAAATAGGCAAGGTGACAGTATACAGCCTTGCCGAACTCCTTTCTCAATTTTGAACCAGTCAGTGATTCCATGTTCAGTTCTCACTGTTGCTTCTTGACCTGCATATAAATTTCTCAAGAGACAAATAAGATGCTCTGGTATTCCCATCTCTTTAAGAACTTGCCACAATTTGTTGTGCTCCACACAATCAAAGGCTTTAGCATAGTCAATGAAGCAGAAGCGTTTTAGTGTATTTTAGTGTTAACATTAGTTTATCAATCCAGCACCACAGATGCATTGTTGTTGTTGTTATGTGCGAAGTCGTGTCCGACCAATCGCGACCCCATGGACAATGATCCTCCAGGCCTTCCTGTCCTCTACCATTCCCTGGAGTCCATTTAAGTTTGCACCTACTGCTTCAGTGACTCCATCCAGCCACCTCATTCTCTGTCGTCCCCTTCTTCTTTTGCCCTCGATCGCTCCCAGCATTAGGCTCTTCTCCAGGGAGTCCTTCCTTCTCATGAGGTGGCCAAAATATCTGAGTTTCATCTTCAGGATCTGGCCTTCTAAAGAGCAGTCAGGGCTGATCTCCTCTAGGACTGACCGGTTTGTTCGCCTTGCAGTCCAAGGGACTCGCAAGAGTCTTCTCCAGCACCAGAGTTCAAAAGCCTCAATTCTTTGACGCTCAGCCTTCCTTATGGTCCAACTTTCGCAGCCATACATTGCAACTGGGAAGACCATAGCCTTGACTAAACGCACTTTTGTTGGCAAGGTGATGTCTCTGCTTTTTAGGATGCTGTCTAGATTTGCCATAGCTTTCCTCCCCAGGAGCAAGCGTCTTTTAATTTCTTTGCTGCAGTCCCCATCTGCAGTGATCTTGGAGCCCAGGAAAATAAAATCTGTCACTATCTCCATTTCTTCCCCTTCTATTTGCCAGGAATTGAGAGGGCCAGATGCCATGATCTTTGTTTTCTTGATGTTGAGTTTCAAGCCAACTTTTGCACTCTCCTCCTTCACCCGCATCAACAGGCTCTTTAGTTCCTCTTCACTTTCTGCCATTAGAGTGGTATCATCTGCATATCTGAGGTTGTTGATATTTCTCCCTGCAATCTTGATCCCAATTTGTGACTCCTCTAATCCCGCATTTCTCATGATGTGCTCTGCATACAAGTTAAATAGGCAAGGCGACAGTATACAGCCTTGCCGAACTCCTTTCTCAATTTTGAACCAGTCAGTGATTCCATGTTCAGTTCTCACTGTTGCTTCTTGACCTGCATATAAATTTCTCAAGAGACAAATAAGATGCTCTGGTATTCCCATCTCTTTAAGAACTTGCCACAATTTGTTGTGTTCCACACAATCAAAGGCTTTAGCATAGTCAATGAAGCAGAAGTAGACGTTCTTCTGGTACTCCCTAGCTTTCTCCATGATCCAGCGTATGTTGGCAATTTGATCTCTAGTTCCTCTGCCTCTTCGAAATCCTGCCTGTACTTCTGGAAGTTCTCGGTCCACATATTGCTGGAGCCTAGCTTGTAGGATTTTGAGCATAACTTTGCTAGCATGAGAAATTAGTGCAATGGTGCGGTAGTTTGAACATTCTTTGGCATTGCCCTTCTTTGGAATTGGAATGTAAACTGACCTTTTCCAATCCTGTGGCCATTGTTGAGTTTTCCAAATTTGCTGGCATATTGAGTGTAGCACTTTTACTGCATCGTCCTTTAAGATTTTGAATAGTTCAACTGGAATGCTGTCACCACCACTAGCTTTATTGTTACTCAGACTTCCTAAGGCCCATTTGACTTCACATTCCAGGATGTCTGGCTCCAGGTCAGTAATTACCCCATTGTGGTCATCAGGGATGTTAAGCTCGCTCTTGTATAGTTCTTCTGTATAATTTTGCCACCTTTGTTTAATCTCTTCTGCTTCTGTGAGGTCCCTACCATTTTGGTCCCTTATCATACCCATCTTTGCATGAAACGTTCTCTTCATATCTCCAATTTTCTTGAAAAGATCTCTGGTCCTCCCGATTCTATTGTTTTCTTCTATTTGTTTGCACTGTTCATTTAAGAAGGCATTCTTATCTCTTCTAGCTTTTCTCTGGAATTCTGCATTCAGTTGGGTGTATCTTTCTCTTTCTCCCTTGCCTTTCACTTCCCTTCTCTCCTTAGCTATTTGTAAAGCTTCCTCAGACAGCCATTTTGATTTCTTGCATTTCTTTTTCTTTGGGATGGTTTTAGTTGCTACCTCTTGTACAATGTTGCGAACCTCCATCCATAGTTCTTCAGGCACTCTGTCTATCAGATCTAATTCCTTAAATCTATTTGTCACCTCCACTGTGTATTCGTCGGGGATATGATTTAGTTCATACCTGAGTGGCCTAGTGCTTTTCCCTACTTTCTTCAATTTAAGCCTAAATTTTGCAACAAGAAGCTCATGATCTGAACCACAATCAGCTCCTGGTCTTGTTTTTATTGACTGGATAGAACTTTTCCATCTTTGGCTGCAGAGCACATAGTCAATCTGATTTCTGTGTTCACCGTCTGGTGATGTCCATGTGTAGAGTCGTCTCTTGGGTTGCTGGAAAAGAGTGTTTGCTATGACCATTGTATTCTCTTGACAAAATTCTACCAGCCTGTGCCCTGCTTCATTTTGTACTCCAAGGCCAAACTTGCCTGTTATCCCGGTTATCTTTTGGCTTCCTACTTTAGCATTCCAATCCCCCATGATGATAAGCACATCATTTTTGGGCGTTGCTTCTAGAAGGTGTTGTAGGGCTTCATAGAACTGATCAACTTCATCCTCTTCAGCAGCAGTGGTTGGGGCGTAGACCTGGATCACTGTGATGTTGAATGGTTTGCCTTGGATTCGAACTGAGAACATTCTGTCATTTTGGGGATTGTATCCCAAGACTGCTTTTCCTACTCTCTTATTGATTATGAAGGCTACTCCATTTCTTCTGCGAGATTCTTGTCCACAGTAGTATACCTGATGGTCATCTGAATTAAATTCACCCATTCCTGTCCATTTTAGTTCACTGATTCCTAAAATGTCGATGTTCAGTCTTCTCATTTCTTGTTTAACCACGTCCAGCTTGCCTTGATTCATGGATCTGACGTTCCAGGTTCCTATGGAATAAAAATCTTTACAGCATCGGACTGTCTTTTCGCCACCAGTTACTTCCACAACTGAGCGTCCTTTCGGCTTTGGCCCAGCCGCTTCATTCATTCTGGCGCTACTCGTACTAGCCGTCTGCTCATCCCCAGTAGCATATTGGACACCTTCCGACCTGAGGGGCTCATCTTCCAGCGTCATATCGTTATGCCTATTGGAACTGTCCATAGAGTTTTCATGGCAAAGATACTGGAGTGGTTTGCCATTTCCTTCTCCAGTGGATCACCTTTTGTCAGAGCTCTCAGCTATGACCTGTCCGTCTTGGGTGGCCCTGCACGGCATAGCTCATAGCTTCACTGAACTACGCAAGCCCCCTTGCCACAACAAGGCAGCGATCCTTGAAGGGGGTACAGATGCATTATGTTTTAATAAAGAATTTAAGGATGTGTTGGCTGTCCATCACGCAACCTGGACCAACTAGTCATGTGGTTTCTTTCCAAGTCCTGTTTGGTTGGCATCATTTGACAACTTCTAAGTGCTCCCTCAAATAGAGGAAAAAAGAATGTTGTTCAGAATCCTGCAGCAACAAATGTACATTGGGTTCTGATGAGTACCCTTGAGGCCAGGCTGGAATTCTGGTTGCTAATTTCCCTCCAGAACAGTAGTTTTAGCAGCTGCCCCAGTATTCTGGGATCTGCTTCTCTTGGAAGCCAATCATTCTCCCTCAGGGGGACAATGCAAGGGATTTTATTGCTCTAGAGACACCATAGCTTTGGCACATGGAGGGCCACCACTGCTAATTAGGCAACTACTTGCTCATCCTCCCACCCTCCCTAGGGAATGTGAACCAAATGTGGGGGAAGGCAGGCTGAGCAACCATGTATTCCATTTCCAGAACTGCTGCTGATCATGTGGTGCACCTGTCTAGTGGTACTGCCCAGGGCTATAACTTGGTCCAATTGATCCAGCCCATCCAGGACCTTTCTTGAGACTCTTTGACAGCCAGTTTGGTGTAGGGGTTAAGAGCAGCAAACTCTAATCTGGAGTACTGGGCTTGATTCCCTGCTCCTCCTCCACAGCCAACCAGTTGAGTGACCTTGGGCTAATTTGGTGTAGTGGTTAGGAGTGCGGACTTCTAATCTGGCATGCCGGGTTCGATTCTGCGCTCCCCCACATGCAACCAGCTGGGTGACCTTGGGCTCGCCACGGCACTGATAAAACTGTTCTGAGCGGGCAGTGATATCAGGGCTCTCTCAGCCTCACCTACCCCACAGGGTGTCTGTTGTGGGGAGAGGAAAGGGAAGGCGACTGTAGGCCGCTTTGAGCCTCCTTCGGGTAGGGGAAAGCGGCATATAAGAACCAACTCTTCTTCTTCTTCTTCTTCTTCTTCTAGTCCCAATTTTCTCAGAGCAATCTCTGCCACACCTACCTCTCAGGATGTCTGCTGTGGGGAGAGGAAGGATAGCCGATTGTACACCACGTTGAGACTCCTTCACGTAGTAAAAAAACCGGGCACAAAAAATAGCTCTCTTTTCCTTCTACTTTTGGCACCCTGGTAGCCAAAGTAATTGCCTAAGTAATCACCTATATCTGCCTAATGGATGGTTTGGCTCTGATTCCTCATCTGCTTTTCAAGGCTGAGAAAGAAAAAAAAACTTACTTTATTCTTTTGGTTGCTTGAGTCTGGGATTTATTCTTTTGGGGTTGCTTTAATGTTTTGCTCTATTGTTTATTTTTAATTATTTTTAATTTTTGCTGTTGATTAAGAGATGTCGTGTCCCGTAGTTTGAAGGCTTTATCGTCCGGTTCTACTCAGTGTTCTGATGGTGGCGCAAATAAATGAATCACACTTGCATGCCACCGCTTGTGGGAAGCGCATTCAGACAAGACCGTGGCTGCATCAAAAGCGCTCCTGTGTTATGTTTTCCCGATAGCCGGCGTTACATTTAAATCAGATGCTGTCTCGGTGCAAGCATGGGTAGAAGATGTATGCTGGGCCACAGTGCACCATATATTTTAGTTCAGCGCTGTTCAAAAGAGAACCAGCGGGACATTTATAGTCTTCTCTAGTGCTGTCCTAGGTACAAAGTAGAATGTGCCGTTTCATTTCACTTGATATAAAGGAAGTTGGACTTGTGACATAGTGTGTGTGTGTGTGTGTGTGTGTGTGTGAGAGAGAGAGAGAGAGAGAGAGTGCATTACCAAATAGTCTGAAAAATTCTAAAATTAAACCTTTTCAGCAACTTTAACCCGGCCCCTGTTTATGAATGATTTAGCACTCTTTAGAAATATGATCACATTCTACCGTTTTCACATGGGATTGTAGATGATCATGATCCTGTATCATAAATGTTGCATAGAGGACAACGAAAGTTATGCTTCCCTCGACTATCCTGAGCTGCATTATGCTCGCAAGCGGCATAGCTGCAGGCTCGCTTGGGAGGAGAGGATTCACATGGCATGGCGCATTAAGAGACAAAAAGGAGTGTCTGTTAAAAATGGACCTGTGTTCAGGAAGTTTGAATGTGGAAGATGCAGATGCCTCCCCCAGGGGTCCATACCCCTGATGGGGACAGGAATTCCCCTGCCCCTTGCTCCTGCTGTCTAGTACTTCTCACCCCTATAGCCCCACATCACTTCCAGGCAAAAAGGAGGAGGAGACATAGGTTGTTCTACGAATTGCTGTAGAGCAGGGGTAGTCAAACTGCGGCCCTCCAGATGTCCATGGACTACAATTCCCAGGAGCCCTTGCCAGCATTCGCTGGCGAATGCTGGCAAGGGCTCCTGGAAATTGTAGTCCATGGACATCTGGACGGCCGCAGTTTGACTACCCCTGCTGTAGAGTTTCCAGTGAAGTTAATTTTGGGAAAGGAGTTTTTGCTCAAAGACCAGCACATCCCTGCATCACCAGCAACATGACATCAGTTCTGGGGTGCATTGAAAGTGATGTTGCCCTGTTGCCAGAAAGGGAGGTTTAGGCCTTCTTTTGCTGCCAGGAAATCCCAACAGCCAGCTGGTTGGCCTTGCGGGAAGGGGCCCCAGAGTGCGGGTCTCCCACCAAGCCTGCTGTTGTGATATTAAAAACACTAAAAGGATTCTCAAAACAGAATAAAAACACATTAAAAGTGTTGATAAAAGCACATTACACGAGGAAGAAAACATCCTGTCTCATTTAAAAAAATGATATTAAAAGCCATAAGATTATCATTGAAAACTGTTAGGATGGAACAAGCATTAAGAGAAATTCTTAAATTATCCCTGAAGTTAAACAATCAGCAATTTTTGCCACTTTTTAAAAGAAATTTAGAACTTGTTTCAAATCAACTCATTTTTTGATCAAAGAGAGGAGAAGCAGGAAGGGAGATTCTTCAGGTTCTCTTAATTTCACTCTGTAGATGGTCAGAGGCAGGCAGTGTCTTTCCAGACCTTCTTACCCTTCTTCTAGAGTCGGCTTTCTCAACCAGAGTTTCATGAAACCTTGGGGTTTCTTGATAGTCCTGGAAGGGTTTCCCAAATAGGTGAGTTAATTATTTTTTAATATATGTATTTTAAAATTGTACAACATTTATCGGGTTGTATGACCATATATGGTCATGTTGACCTGCCCTCCCCCCAATGGCCAATGATGGTCCTGGAGGGGGTGGGAAGGGAGGGACCCCAAGTGGGCATGTATACATGTATGTTACTCAATCATATTCTGCACAATCACATCACTTTTGGTTTTTTTCTGAGTCTTGAAGGATGCTTCAGGGGTTTCTCAATGGTAAAAAAGTTGAGAAAGTCTGTTCTACATCTTCCTTTGATGTATTGCACAAATCTACTTCAAGGGCTGGAGTTAAAAAGTTGTACATTGATTTCTCAAACAAGATAAATAAAGGAGAGATACCCCTTTCAGGATTGGGGGGGGGGGGATAATAAAAAGAATAAATGGTTATCTCTAAAAAAAAGTGAATTTTGAAAAAAAAAAGATATCCCCACCCCTTAATAATACTAATAAGAGTATGCTGTCAAAAGCTTGTTTTAAGACCATCATGAAAAAAACAACCCTGGCAGAAAAAGAAACATCTCTATGCCTCTCCCAAAAGACAGGAATGGTGTAGATACCTGAACTTCAAAGAGAGAGCCCTTCTACAGTGTTGAAAATTGAGGAGGGGTTGTCCAAATGAAGTCTATAATATCTCCCCTTGCAGAAGGATCAATTTGGAATTGTGTACCCTTCACTGCACATTAAGATATTCAAAAGAGGCATTGAACATTGAGTTAAGGAGATGAAGGATGCACACACTTCCTGTTCTTCCATTTCTTGTAGGAACATTTCAGGCTGCCCTGAGATACCTGAATCTTTTTATCCTTGAACAGCCTGTCTGAATATTGACAATAATAATCCAGTGATCAGTATTATCAATCCATAGATCAACTCAGGATATCTTTTCTAACACCAAACCAACACAGACTTTTTCCAGGTTTCTTAGCATAACCTTCTTATTTTGTTGGATATGTTTGACCATTCATCTTTTTAATGAAGAAACAAACCAACAAAAAACAGTTCCTTTGACTTCTCCTTCAATAAATATAGGCTGCATTTGTAATCAAATTGTACTAAACTCGCCATTATACCTCCTAACAGAGATAGAGGAGAAAGTAATGTTGTAACCTCCTTTTGAAGAATGGGTCTCTTTCAAACATACCATAAGGGGATTTTTTCGTTTTTTTGGTCCCCTTCTAAAGTCTATAATGAGGGTACTTGCGTCTGCAGGCAAAATGCAGCCGTTTGAACAGACATTAGCTGCTAAATTTTGTGCTGTGTCAAAAAGAAAAAAAAAAGATGCAGGCAGAAATGAACTGGGGGGGAGCAAGAACATTTGTTTTAGTGTTTTCCTGTAGTGATTAACGTTATGTGCTAATGAAAAGCCTACTTTAATAATTGGCACTGTTTCTGCATCGTAAAGGCAGGAAGCGATTGAGCTATTTAGCAAGAATTCAAAGTTGCTTTTTAAAAAAATAATTAATAAAAGTTCCTATATAAAACATGCTGATTGCTTGTGTTTTATATCAACCCCCCCTCCCCCCCGCGGAGGAAAAATTGCAAGGTAAAGAATGTCTCGTGCTAAGCAGCTATAAAATGTTGAATTAAAATAGATAAAGCATCAGTGGGTTAGCATGCGTGTCAATAAAACAGATGTATCCTCGGCCCAAGCACTGTGCTCTCAAAATGGCTCCCATACAAAATAAAATAAACAGTAAAATAAAAATCGCATAAAATCTATCTGCAGCATATGGAGATTTTTGTCATGTTTGACGGATAAGTTCTATGGTCAGTCAAGAAATTGTGAGGGTTAGGTAGCCTCTGGTTCCATTACTGTTGTGTGTTTGTTCTCTGTTGATGGATGGACAATGTAGTATCAGGCTTTTCATTGTCCTGTCCCTTTAATTGAGGTTTAGTGTATGAAAATAGACAACTAAAACTTCCCATGAGAGGAAAGTATAATTGACATCATCAAGTAAGGAGTGAGGGTTGCCAGCCTCCAGGTATTTTCTGGAGATCTCCCAGAAGCAGACCCTCAGACTACAGAGATCAGTTTCCATGGAGAAAATATTGGCTTTAGTGGATTGACTCAATGACAGTGTACCCTTCCTTTCCAAACCTCTCATTCCCTAGGAGACCCAAGTCTCCTGGAATTTTCTGACCTGGAGTTGGCAGTGCTATGCAACAGGACTTCCTTCCCTCTAAGCATGAAGAGCTTGATGTTGTTACAAAATGGTTCTCCTCTGCTAGCTCTATGGCTTGCACTGACTTGGATGGTCCAGTCTAGCCTGACCTTGTCAGATCTTGGAAGCTTTGATTACTCCATGGATGAGAGACCACCAAGGAATTCCATGGCCATGACACAGTCCAGCCACGGCAAACCAACTCTGTTTGTATCTTGCCTTGAAAACCCCATGGGAGGTCACCATAAGTTGGCTGCAACGTCATAGCACTTCACATGCACATACAAAGACATGGCAAGCAGTGACCTTAAGGCATGCATATATCTTATTTCCCCTCCTTCACAATTTGGTAGAATGTTCCGCTGTCTTTCCCCCCCTCCTTTTGTGAGAGATTCACATACTGTTTGGTTAGGATGTGTTCTAATCTGGCGATCCGGGTTCAATTTCCACGCTCCCCCACATGCAACCAGCTGGGTGACCTTGGGCTCGCCACAGCATTAATAAAGCTGTTCTTTTATTCTACACAAGATCATACTTGTAGTAGCTTTCAACGTTGTGGAACACAGTTGTCCTTATAGTGGCAAGTCACCAGCAGCATTGTTGTCATGCAGGATGCTTCTTTCCACTTAACAAGTTGTCCTTTCAGCTCACAAATACTAATATGGACTATGTTCTGCATCATTTTAAGACTGCCCAGCCTTTTTGCCATGCCACTGCTATCTCTGAGGTCCGCAAGGGCAGCATCTGGCCCGTCTGTCAAGTCCAAACAGTTCAGGCACAAGGAGAAGTGTGTCTAGTAGTAGTTTTCCATTCCTTCCCCATTTTGCATGTTTCAGACCGCTACTCTGAGGAAGATGGCATCGCGCTAATAGTTTGAGATGACTGTAAATTCCCCTGCTTAGAACCAGCATCCTGAAAGTTTTTCCTCCTTCCCCCCACCATGTACAGCTCAGTGGCAACCATCTCCCCAGAGCATGAAGGTTAGAAAGTTGATTATTTCTGACCTGACAGGCACTCCTAGGAAGCATCTTTAGATACGGGAGCCTAGGAGGGGAGGAAAAATTAAATTATCCTTTGTGCACTCTTTGGTTATAAAATAAATACATCATTTGCATCGTTGTGAGGCAGCTTGATGAAGAATGGCGTTGATTATGACTTATTGATATTTTGGAAGCCTTTATGATGTATCTTTACAGAAAAAACCTGTCCCTGAAAAGCATCACAGTGCCGTATCAGCAGCTTATATCCTTTCCACTTTGCTTGCTTTGTCATTAAACAGTGGTTAAGCATGACCAGTAGTCTGTGTCCAAGGCTTCATATTCATCGCTTTTTTTAGGAACAGTAAAACAAAATTGTGTTCGGTGTCTATATGTTGAATTCTGCCTCCCCCCTAGCCCTTCAGAACGTACGAGATTTTTATGTTATTCAGCCATTTAAATAATTTAAAAACCTAATAAAGCTTGTGTAGTACATCTTTACCATGAACTTCTGGAAGCAAATACAGTTAGCTCCTGTGCCAGTCTCTCCTCTTCCTGCTAATCTTAAACTCCCAGACATCCCCCTTTAAAATATTTTTGTGTCCTCCTTCCCTCCTCAGTGGGGAGCCAAGGAGCTTACAAGATTGTTCTTCCTCTCCTATATTTCCCCTCAAAACTTGTGAGGTGGGTTAAACTGATAGTGTGTGACTGGCCCAAGGTTACCCAGTGAACTTCCATGGCAGAGAGGGTAATTCAGACTGGCAGGGGCTCATGGGAATTGTAGTCCATGGACATCTGGAGGACCACAGGTTGACTACCCCTGTCCTAGATCCTAGGGTCTCTAACTCTAACCACTGTACCGTGCTGGATATTAAGAATTGTCTAATTTTGTAATTACTTATGGAAAAATTAATCAGTACTGTAAGGAAGGCATTACATTAACATCAGGTTATGGAACCGAGTACATGTATCTCAAAACCTGCCTGATTGATTTAGCATATTTATATTCTGGTTGTTTTTTTTTCCTCACAGATCCAAACAGCTACCGATACACAGTCAAGAAACAAACCAAAGAATTATTTTTGATGTAATTTGTATATGGGGGAGATAATTAATTTAGAGCCAAGTCGCTATTCCTGTTTTAATTACTGGCTGTACATGAAACCAGCTAATGTTATGTTTTGCTTTTAAAGATACTCAGGTACACTAGATGATTCCTGATTGCTGTGGCATAACTCCCCCCCCCATTCACCCCACAGAGCCCTTTGTCCTTTCTGCATACATATTTACATAATGTATTCTTTGTATTTGTTTTTCATTAAGCCCAGGAGTGTAACAGAGATGTCTCTGGACTGCTCATTTTTGCTGGCTGCACATTCCCCAACAGAATCTTTTAAACTTTGAAGCAAGGAGCTCATTTTGCAGTAGCTGCCGTGGTGCCGTTAAAATAATTGTGCATGCACTTCCCAAATGTATGAAAAATGAACATTCTTCTGAAAGGGTTTTGACATACACTGAAAAGGTAATAATGGCATAGGCTAACAAGAAGGGGTGTAAATGTACCTTTTCCCCCCAGACTGATCACTCGTTTTATACCTGTGCATTACTGTTTCTTTTAATGTCCGCATATAAAACTCAATTTAGAATCCCACCCCCCAAAGAGCTGCAGGCAAATTCCGTTGAAAATGCTATAATAATGAACCTGAACCTCACTTTTACTCTATCAAAGAAATCATTACCCATGCAAGTGTAATGCATGTGGCTTTTGGCTTTATTTGTTCTACATTTTTATTTCCTGAAAAGACAAAAAGTGCCTCTTCTAGATAATGTGGTTTTTCAATCAATATGTTAGGATTTCATATCAGCATACAAGGCACTCAGCTAGCTGTGCTGTCAAAGGTGTGTGTGTGGGGGGGGGGAAGAACTTCAAATAATCAAAAACATTTTAAGGGTTTTTTTTGAGATATTTTATAGCTATAACTTAAAGGAAAAGTATTTACATCCTTTTAAAGCATTCAGCTCTGCTGCATGTATGGATTTTGAAGTCTGACACAACCTCCTTTCCTTTTGAGTTTATATTTCCTAACAATTCTATAATTTAAGAGACTCCAGTGCCCCGTAAAAGGCAAATATTTAAATTTTCAGTTTCTACAAATGGAATCCCCCCTCCATTTTGCTTTGTTACCCCCCAAAAAAAAGGAATAAAAGACTTTTGAGCATAAAGTAATTAAGCATCCTCTTTAAAATCAAGTTGGACACAGCCATACGTCACACACACACACACACACACACACACACACACAACCAGAATGGATGTGACAGAACTTAGTCCAAACAAGATGGCTGACCTTTGAACCTTCTGTTCACTTTTGCTAATTTAAAGCATTCAGCTGTACCACCGTTAATCTTGTTTCATTACCAGTAGTGCTCAGAAGATAAATGCCTGCAGTTAGGCTAAAGTAAAGGGAATTGATGACCCCCCCTCCAAACCAACCCAACTGGTGACCACAGGGGGCTCTCGGTTGCCAGTTGTGATGCTGCAACCCTTAGTTCAGATCAGCAAAACTTCTCCAGGGAATGCTGATTAGGAACTCTGCCAAGCCTGGACCCAGGAATAAATAGATTTAAAGAAAATGGCCGAAAAGTGCCTGAATGAACACTTGTGTTGAAATAATATTTAATGCTCATCTCTAAATGCAATAGATCAGGGGTAGTCAAACTGCAGCCCTCCAGATGTCCATGGACTACAATTCCCAGAAGCCCCTGCCAGCATGCATATATATATATATATATATATATATATATATATATATATATATATATATATATATATATATATATATATATATATACCTTTATATATATATATATATATATATATATATATATATATATATATATATATATATATATATATACCTTTATATATATATATATATATATATATATATATATATATATATATATATATATATATATATATATATAAAGGTAAAGGTATCCCCTGTGCAAGCACCGAGTCATGCCTGACCCTTGGGGTGACGCCCTCTAGCGTTTTCATGGCAGACTCAATACGGGGTGGTTTGCCAGTGCCTTCCCCAGTCATTACCGTTTACCCCCCAGCAAGCTGGGTACTCATTTTACCGACCTCGGAAGGATGGAAGGCTGAGTCAACCTTGAGCCGGCTGCTGGGATTGAACTCCCAGCCTTATGGGCAAAGCTTTCAGACGGCTGCCTTACCACTCTGCGCCACAAGAGGCTCGCGTGTATATATATATATATATGCGTGTATATATATATATATATATACACCCAAATGTCCTTAGACTTACAGGATGTACAATCCAGATTCTCCATTTCTTTAGATGACTATGTGTATTTGGATTTACAAATAAGATGTGGAGTTCATGGTGAATCTAACAAGTTGGAATCTCAAAGTGGCCTTCTATGTTCCTTCATGTATACCCATATGAAAAATTGCTGGCTTTTCTCATGCCCTAAATAAGTTTTCTGCTTTCCCTATTTCCCTGCCTGTGTTACCCACTTTGTCCCTTCAGTACTATGATTGTCTTGTTTCTGCACCAAACCTGGATTTCTGAAAAAAAATGTCTTTTGTATCTAGCTTATTATGGTCCAAGGCTATTGCAATCCAGGCATAAATGGCATTTCACAGGATCTGGTCCATTTCCAGCCCTGATGTCCCCAGGCTGCTGCACTCTGCAAACTGGATGATCGGTGGCCACATTTATTGTATGCTGGTTGTCCTTCTAAATTTCTAAACACACCCAAGACATCACATAGCAAAAGGATACGGGTTTACCAGTGCCAAATGCCATGTTGGCTTTTGTCTTCCCCTACCACTTCTGCAACAACCTACCACACTTTTTAAAAGCCAGATAATCTCAGAGAAAGTGAAACGTTCTCTGCACACGTACGTGACCTGCCTGTTATTAGTTTACCTGAGCTTGTAGGTTCACATTGTACACTGCAAGGGAAAAATAAATATGCAAAGCAGTGACGGACTGTTAATAGAGTTACTGGCTCTGTATTCTCCCCCTAGAAGCTGACCTTGATGAGGTTCTCCCCCCACCAACTGTACCAGTCAAAATATGCAAATTCAGAATGGCACCTCACAACCTGCAGGAACACTATTAAACGTTACCATGAAGGCCATGGAAATACCACATATTATAAAGGTCCTTTATCATCACTTTCGTCTTTACCTTGTGCTGATATTCAAAAGAGAAAGAGAAAAAAAAGAAAAAATAGGGTTACTCCGACCTGAGGGTTTGAGCTGAATTTGGATATAGGGAACCTCAGGAGAAGAAGCTTGCATGTTATGCATGACCATTAGAAAGCAGTGCTGCAGTTGGACACCCCCCCCCCACCGTGCTCACCAAAAAAGTAGTCCAAATATCATCATCCCGTCTTGAACAAGTTTTTTCAGAGCAGGAAAATAACCAAGAGTTGTAAAATGAACAATTTATGCCACCTCTGCTTAACCCATTCCTATCCCATTCTTTCTCCAATGAAGTCAGAATGCCCTGTGTGCATATCCACTTCCCATTTTTATCCTTGCAACATGCTTCTGAGATTGGGTTACACTGGGAAAGCAGCCCTTTCCAGATGCTCACTGCTGGTAAAATGGATGTGCACTAGGCCACCTGCATTCTCAGTTACATGTGTATGCAGCCTGTAACTGTAAGGTTCTTTCCTTCTGTTCCACAAATTTCGATAAACATTTTCCCAGGTCCCTATTCCACTGCCTGTGGGTGGGCTTTACCACTTTAATCCCACCTCCTCCGAGTCACTCAAAGACACTTGAATGATGACCTCAAGGGGTCACCCAGTGATCTTTGTGAGAGAGTCTTCGGCACATCTTGGAAACGCGAAACTTGACAATCTCTGTAATACTGGCAATACATTTGTAGCACATCTGTAATATATCCACAGGATGTAATGCAGGGGTAGTCAAACTGCGGCCCTCCAGATGTCCATGGACTACAATTCCCAGGAGCCCCTGCCAGAGAATGCCAGCGAATGCTGGCAGGGGCTCCTGGGAATTGTAGTCCATGGACATCTTGAGGGCCGCAGTTTGACTACCCCTGATGTAATGCCTAAATTTTGTAACAAAAACTGAACGATCACTGCACTACATGATTGTAATAATTGTACAGCATCACCCCGTATTGAGTCTGCTCTGAAAACGCTAGAGGGCGTCACCCCAAGGGTCAGACATGACTTGGTGCTTGCACAGGGGTTACCTTTTTTACATATAATTCTTACAAATGACATGATGATAAAAGTCGATGAGATACTATGACAGAAATGTAGGAAGATCCTCAACCTAGTCACACTAGAGAACCAGCTACTGTTTTAAACTGTGCTGAAAAGACTTTGTAATGGACTCTTTCTGTATTGACGAGCAACCAGGTGTAGGTCGCTCTTCCTCAGATATTCTGGTTGTGTCTTTCTTAATTATCCTAAAATGAACCGAAATGATGGCTTTAAAAATAATCACAGAGCTGAGTGGAATTTAAGTATTCTATAACATCATAAAACTTTAATATCAAAGCGTACCTTTTAGTCATCCTACCAAGCTTATATGAGAAGCCAAGCAGCTTAAGTATTCTTGGTATTGACCGAAGCCTCCTGTTTTAACATTGCCTGCAAATGTTCTCCAAACTTCCTGATCACAACAGACATTTTGAAGCAGCTCTCCTAGTAATTCCACGCAGCTATGTGTGTAAACTAAAACATTCTGAAAGTTATACAATATGACCTTAAGAGCAAGTTTGCTGTAGTGGTTAGGAGCACCAACTTCTCATCTGGTGAGCTGGGTTTGATTCTGCACTCCCCCACGTGCAGCCAGCTGTCCTGACCGAGCTGTAATATCAGGGCTCTCTCAGCCTCACCTCCCTGATGGGGAGAGGAAGGGGCAGGCAAATGTAAACCACTTTGAGAGTCCTTTGGGTAGAGAAAAGCGGCATATAAGAACCAACTCTTCTTCTTCTTCTTCTTCTTCTTCTTCTTCTTCTTCTTCTTCTTCTTCTTCTTCTTCTTCTTCTTCTTCGTAATTAATCCAATTCCGTTTAGAGTATCACAGAAGCTGGAACACTTTCCTTGATGAGATTTATCTTCACCCCCCCCCCCCATATAAAGGTTATTTCAGATGAAGTTTGCCTTGGGAAAAATGTGTAGTCAAGCTTCCATATGCAGAGTCCATTGCCGCAGAGACAACCATGTGTCGGTCCTGTTTCTTGAAGAGCTGGAACTTTTTACTACCCAAAGAACTCACAGTCCTGTTTCTGCTACAGCTCCTGATTCCCTTGCTTATATATGTGGGATCCATTAATTATTCTGGATAGTTTCTGTGCTTATAAAGTCCAGGATAATGAATACATCTCTCACACAGTGCCGTGTTGGCATGTGTGTGCGCTCTTCCCACATAATTTTGCAAAGAGTCTTGGATAAATACCGATAAATGTGCATATATTGGTGGGCGCCTGCATGTGCTTTGAATTAAAGGCTGCATCTCTTCCGTAGCGATGTCCCTCACACTCTGTTCTAATAGCCACGAGGAGTTAGCATCGGGAACTGGAGGCAACGGAACGATTAGCCACCGCATTTGGCATGAAAATATCTTCACAAAGCAGTCTTGCAGCCAGCTAAATGAGCAGCAACTAACACTGAACTGGGGGAAGAAGGAAACGATAAATGCCTTTATTCCGCACACAAACACACACCCAAGCTGTTGTCTGTATCTGGGAAGAGACGGTTCCGGCGTAGCAGTTGGTGATGGAATAATAGCACAGAGGATTAGGCACAGAGTCCCTTGAGCAGCGGAGGGACATTAGGAAGGGTGTGTGTGGAGGTTATGTGTTCCTTTTGTTTATACAACTTTCCTCTCCTCCTTGTCTTCCTCCTTCACAGATGTACAGCTGCAACCAGCAAAAGCCCCTGAGAGAGAGTTTTAGCCGCTGCTTCTCTGTAACCGCATCATTACCCCGCTCCAAACAAAAGTCTCTCTCTCTCTCTCTCTCTCTCTCTCTCTCTCTCTCTCTCTCTTTGGTCTTGTCAATAGAGGATGAAAACATTATTGGATTCAGGAGCTCATAGTAGTCCTTGCATGCAGCTAGGGACGGGGAGGATAGATTTATGAAATGGACCATTTCAAATGGCATTATCTTCCCACAGTGAGGTACACCTTTCATAAATCATAGGAGAGTGTTTGGAAAATAGAGCATTTGTTATTCCGGCTGAATATTGTATTTGCATCCTCCACATAATCGGGGCGGGGGGATAGGGATGAAAGGGGGCGCATGGTTTTGTAGAATGCGTTGTTCTTATTGCTTCCGAGTTCATGGCTTGTGGTTGTGGTTATAAGCTGAAGGAAAAGGAACCCTAGAAAGTGCGAACCTCTTCTGCAATTTCCATAATTTTTAACCTGCCCTCAATGAGAACTCAGCATGATAATTTGGTGGTGTTATTCCCCTCCCTCTCATGTGTTGTATCGCACCAAACTTTGGTGCTTGTAGGGTTGCTGCTCTTTTTTGTTTTTTTTAAGGAAACAAAGAAATAGCTTTATAACACTCTATTACTTTTGTCTGAGGAAAACAGGCACAAAGCAATTTGCAGGGGCTTTGTGAATGGTACTTTGGCTTCCTTAGTTTTAACATTTGGGCTATCTACTCGGCCGTGTTAACAAATTAGTCATCTATGCCTTTTTTACCTTAATAAGGATCAAGATACTATTTTTAGTGTGTTTGGGTTGTTCCTTCTTCGCTTTCATAAACCAGTTTTGCAATAGCTTTTCCGAAGTGTCTGATGGCCCCATGGGATAAACACGAAGTAGTCTCTGTGAAATACATAAATAGCCTCCTTGTTTGTGAGGAAGTTTTTAAAAATTGTCCTTCTCATCTGTTGAAGAAAGTTTCTCCAACTATTCAATTTTTTAGCATTTCCTTCGTTCTGTCTTTCTTTTTTTTTAAAAAAATATTTTGTGACAAGACAAACAAGAAATCCTTCCATTTTAGGGATATCTGTTTCCACAAAAACCAGGAGAAAGCAATAATGCAGAAAAATAGCTCATGTTTGAAGAATAATGTAGCAACATCAATAAGAATCTGATTTGTACTTTTAAGATGTAAGTATTATGTACTTTTGTCACTGCTGAGATATTATATATTGCTTTTCCCCTCAGGTCAGAAACAGGGGATTAATATATGTGACCATTTTCTACATAGGGATGCTGCTGCCATGATTATAAAACTGTAATTAAATTCATAATGACAGGTAAATAAACTGATTTTTTTTAGTGATTAGGTTTAATAGAACATTCCCAGATGTGGCCCAGTACTGATAATACATAATAATACACATGAGTTCGATTTGGATTTTTATACGGCCCTTCCATACGGCTCTGGGCGGTTTTCATAGAACGTTGTAGAATAGTTACATAGAACATTATAACAATATGTCAAATAACAATCATAACATAACATGTCAACCAGAACAATAACATTGAAAAAACCTTGGTTCTTATATCCTTGGTTCATTGTAAGATAGCTAGCTAGATAGCTGGATGGATGGATAGTTGGATGGACAGACGGACAGACTCAAAGCACAATGTAAAACAATAAGATAGGAGAATAAATCACAACAGGCCAAGATAAATCATAAACTTAACAAAGGTACTCTGAATCTGAATCTGAACAAAGATGGGATAAAACTTTCCCGTGGAAATTATGATGGCTTCACAAAGCAATGATGCGATATATACAACAGAACAGCCAAATTCAAGTTCAGTAGCACCTTAGAGACCAGCAAGATTCCCAGGTTGAGAGTCTAGGCTCCCTTCATCAGATATGGAGATCCCTGAATCCTTCTGTTCCAGTCAGAAGGTTAGCAGGGTTGCTGCAAGGTGGGGATTCAGGATGCAAAGGTACAATGCACTTCATAATCACAGCGGAAAAATAGCATCTGTATTAAGATAGGAATCTGTGTCCCTATTCAACCCTGGAGGGTCTCTTGTGAATGACTTCAAGTTCAGCAATCTCATGTTGTAATCTCCCCTTGAATTTACAGCTGTTTTACTCCTGTTCACACGTACATGCACACTAATAAGTATATGTAGGTATAGAAAGATAGCAACATTCCCCCCCCCTTTTTTTTAATTCCATTGAGAAATCATTAAATGCATCTGTTCTAGCTGGACTGTTTTTTTTGCTGATGAATGTTGATTTCCATGGCAGAAAGGAAGAAATTGTGGGTTTTCCTGAGTGAACTACCCATTAATGGTTTTGAAAATACACCACCGGCAGCTAGGCAGAGTGTAAGGGACCAAACAAGTGCGTTCTGTGATCAGATAACCCCTCCCCCTTATCATAATGAAGCCAGTGGGTAATGTTTTGCGTTGCTCAATAAAGTAATTGCTCTGCCCCTTCACTTAGCCTCTTGAGTACAGCAAAGAATAATGTTGCACCTTGCTGCTATTTATAATACTTTCCACTTCCACCAGGCCTGAACTGGAAAGTCGTTTAGGATCTATAAATCGGGTGGTTGTTGTTGTTTTTAAAATCTAAAATCAAGTGTTAAACCTTTTATAAGCATTTGGAGCCAGAATGGGGGAGGTGGATCACTAAGGACTATTTAGTTTTGATATTGTTACACAATTAGGTTGTTGACAAAACACAAGGTCTTGTGCCCCATTCTCCTCCTCCTTTTGATGCTGTTAGGGGCCTGGACACACCAACTCGCCCAAAGAAGTTGGGATGACATTCTCATAGGTGTGTATTTCCGGGAATTGATCATGCATCGATCATGCTATTGTATGAAACTCAACATACTCAACATTGTATGAAAATCAACATTGTTCTGTAGTTCTACAGTTCTGTAGTTTCTAGGTAGGTTGGAGTGTTTATTACACAGCACCATATCATCTCAACTAGTTCTAAAAAAGGTAAAGGTATCTCCTGTGCAAGCACCAGGTCATGTCTGACCCTTGGGGTGATGCCCTCTAGCGTTTTCATGGCAGAGTCAATACTGGTTTGCCAGTGCCTTCCCCAGTCATTACCGTTTATCCCCCATCAAGCTGGGTACTCACTTTACCGACCTCGAAAGGATGGAAGGCCGAGTCAACCTTGAGTCGGCTGCTGGGATCGAACTCCCAGCCTCATGAGCAGACAGCTTCAGACAGCATTTCTGCTGCCTTAGCACTCTGCGCCACAAGAGGCTCTCTAGGTACAACTAGTTCTAGGATCTGTTTAATCTAGGTTCACCAGGTCTGTTGCTTTGGTGGGAGATGTCCCACCCACGGCTCCATCCCTCCCGCTCCTGCTGCTGTAGCATTGCAAGTGAATCCTAGAGTGTTGTGCTGGTGCAGTGACATCTCTTCTGGGTTCCCATTGGAATTGAAATTGTGTTGTTAATGTAATGCTGCTTGTCATGGCTTAAGCCCCCTGTGCAACTCCAAGAGTTTGCCTGTTCCAGAGAACTAGATCCATTTGCAGGGGCAGCAGATATTTCAGCTGGTGTGCATGTGGCCCTTTCTGACTGCAACTTGGCACAGTCCATCTGGGGCCCAGGGGCCAAATTAAACTACACACACACACACACACACTCAAGTTGGGTCTGGGAGACCTAGCAGAAATGTTGTGGTGGAAGGGTGATTTTTTTTAATGCAGCCTTGTGACAAAAGGTAACTCTAGGAGTTGCTGGGAACTCTGAGTTGCTGGAAACCGTAGAGTTTCTGATGATTCCTAGAGCTACTCCAGAAGTAACAATGCTCTAGATTCATAAGACTACTATTTTCATTTTTGGTAGTAACGTCTGATAAGTAAATAAGGTTGCATTTTTGTCATTTTTCTCCCACTGCCACTTGAACCAACAGTGGGAGGCAGCCTGTGGGTGTGGGTGAGAAACCCCTCACACCCACCCAGTCCTCAGGAGCAGCTTTCCGGGGTGCTGCAGCAGCCAATGGAAGCAAGGAGCTCCATAGGCAGTTCAACAGATCCCATCCAAGGCACATGGTGTTTTTTTCAGTTCAGTTCATATTAGTTCTCCTGCAGTGCTGATTCTTTATAGCCTTCTGCCTAGCCAGAATTTTCTTGCAGTTAATCCAAGCCCTTTTTTTTACTATGCTACTTAATTAACATAGAGAAATTGCTGCTCTGATTTATTTTGTTTTTAGTTTTGCCTTGAAATGTGTTGGAAGTTCAAAAGTTGGATGCTGATGTTCTTCTGCCTTTACCCTTTTCTCTTTACTGTGAAACAGAAATTTTGTACCATCCTTCTTTTGGAATGGAATAGACTAAATGAAGTCTGGACATAGAATGTGGCCATGTCTCTCCGAAGTCTCACATTCTATGGCATGGTCAACGACAGAAGAAAATAGTTATGCCCTACAGCAGGGGTAGCCAACCTATGGTCCTCCAGATGTTCATTGACTACAATTTCCATGGGAATTGTAGTCCATGAACATCTGGAGGACCACAAATTGACTACCCCTGCCCTACAGAATTGTGTGTGTTTGTTTCCGTCGGGTGCCAGTCAATTCTGATCCATGCATCTGGGTCAATTCCTACAGAGGTCTCAGTGTGGTTCTGAGGATTAAAATATATTGCAATTGTGTAGCATTTTCACCATGCAAACTACTTCACACATACACTTCTCACATCCCCTTTAAGTAGGTCAGTATTATTATCCATGTGTAACCGATTTGGGGGTGGGGGAGGAGCTGAAGTAAGAGATGTCTCTCTCTCCTGAACTCACAGTGAGTTGGTGACCTGAGTGGGACTGGAACCTTGTGGCTCCCTTTCCACTGACTTATGACCCTCTCTTCCCTGTTCCTATGGCCCAAGTCTGGATGCCTTGATGGTCTCCCAGTGTCTGAGCTAACTCAAGATATTTTGCTGCTCCAAAAGACCTAAGCAGCATAGGTTGGAGAGCTGGCAGCCCTATCAGGACAGAAGAAAGGCAGTCCACATTGACATTTCTAGTGCTACTAGATCCAGGTATCAACAGAAAAGAAGTATGAAGAGATGATGGTGGAAACCATACCTATCCCTTCCTCCCAAACCATCCTTAGATGGGGAAAGGATGTTGTGTTCCTTGGGGAAAGGATGTTGTGAGCCAACTAAAGTTAAATCAAGACAAGGAGTAATGAGTCATACCCTACGATGTCTCAGGTGATCAGCAGTTAGAAGCAGGCGGCAGCTACCCTCTCCACAAGCACTTTGTAATGAAGGCAGTCTGGCCTATATAAACACAAGTTTAACACAAGATTATATTAACTCAGTCATCTTAATGCAACACATTCCTAATTCTATGTGTCACATTCCCATAGAACGTGGCAAGAACGACTATGACTGTGAGGTTTTCAAGCACTGATTAATACTTTGTGACAGTCTTCATCATTAGCTTGAAAAATGCATTCTCATAGGTAAGCTTTTTGAGTTTCTCGACCACACGCTTCAGCTCTGGGACATGTTGCACCAACTAACATGCCTAGAATGATTTGGAGGCATCACTCTAAAAAGAGTACGGTGTTATGCTCCTCATCATTTCTAATAGCATTTATTCCTTTCCCGTATTGGGGTCCAGCACATGCAGCTTAGAAAGTCAGAGGAAACCCACCAATATGAAAGCAAAGAAGTCTTTAGGAAGAATAAACCCAAATTAAAATGTAGGAACGTAAGATGGACAACCACTGATGACAGCTGGATTGGGGCAAGTCGGCGCTGCTCAGGTTGCTCTATCTCACAGCAGCATTCAGTGTTGTACATAATGAGTTTCTTGTTTAATGTCTCAGTGACACTGGAATATGTGGGACAACCCATGGCTGACTGCGGACAGGACTGCGGACAGAGGGTTGCAGTGGGAGAGAATAAATCAGGACTCAGTTCTCTCACTCACTTTATTTAATATCTTTAGGTACCCTCTAGCCCAGCTGGTTTGGTGGTTTGGGCTTGGGTGTCTCCAATGCACTCTACTTCCTAATGCAGGGGTAGTCAACCTGTGGTGCACCAGATGTTCATGGACCCAGCAAATTCTGGCAGGGGCTCTTAGGAATTGTAGTCCATGGACATCTGGAGGACCCACAGGTTGGATGGATGGACGAACTCCCTTTCCTGAAACATTCGCTAGTTGTTTGGAAGAAGTGAAGGTTTGGCTCAGAGTCGCCTGAAACTCAGCCCCTCCAAGATGGAGATCCTGTAGGGGTTGGATGAGTGCAGATGATGGGTGCACAATTTGCAAGGAATCTGAGTGTAGCCATGTATCATAAAACTACAGCAGGAATAGTGATAATAAAATCAGTTAATCAGTTAATAAAAGTATTAACTCCAGGGAATGGTAGAGAACAGGAAGGCCTGGAGGATCATTGTCCATGGGGTCACAATGGGTCAGACTTCGCAACTAACAACAACAAATAAAAGTAAACAACAAATTCCTAAGAGGGATAGCTGGATTTTTTTTTAACAGTCAGCAAAATGTCTGGGATTATATCTTAATTTAACCCCCACAGTTGACCAGATACATCCTACAGAAAGGCAGTTCCAAAGCTAAGTTGTCGGAGGAATGTTTGGATTTCAGCAAGCTTGCCCAATGTGGTAACAGAACCTGTGGCTTGTTGATTGATTGATGTAAGATATTTATGCCACTCCTGCTCATCTTTCATATCTACACATCATAGCAGGAAGATGCCGCTTTTCCCTTTAAAAATACTGTTAAACTGTGTTATGAGGGCGCATGGAAAAGGCAGAACTGTGCACAGAGCGGAAAACTTTGACAGTAGACATCGGAAGCTGCTTTATACTGCTTCAGATCATTGGTCTAACATCGTACTCCCTAATGATCTAACTAACAGCTGTTCTCTGAAGAAGCTTTCGGGGATCGTTTTTGTTAAATACCGAACCTGAGATGTCACATGGAACACGCCAAACGTGTATTCTGCCATTAAGCTACCTCCTTCTCTGTTGCTCTCTACCCACCTGCTCAAAAGGGCTAATGTTTTTGTATTGTGTTTGTGCGTGCACACGAAGCACACACACATGGCCAAAAACATGCTAAAAATCCTCAGTCTGATCTAACGTCTTCAGCCCAGGTTGTGCCAAGCAAAGCCACTCTGTGGGTAATGGTAATATACTAACGGTCTGCAAAATCAGAAAGTGGCACATCCAACAGCGTGCCCTCTGAAACTACACCCAGGAAGGAGTAACAGGAAGGAAAGGTACATTCCTCCTTGCTTTATCTCTGGCTTCGCTCTCCCCAAATTTATCAATTTATCACTTCCCTTATGTCAAATTTTAGATCGTGAGTTCTTCATCTTGTACTGTGTAAAGTGTCATGGCCAGTACAGCAGTGGTTACGGACACATTATAGTAGTAGCTGTAATCTTATTTCACATTATTTATACTCTCTCCGCAATGGGTATTCAAAGCAGCTGGCATCGTCCTCCCCTCTTCCATTTTATCCTCCTAACAACGATCATGTGATGAAGGTTAGGCTGAGATAGTGTCCGGGCCAAGGTGAAACAGCAAACTTCCATGTCGGAGCAGAGATTTGAACCCGGGCCTCCCAGATCTTAGACCAACACTCTAACATTTACACCATGCTGGATAGTAGTGCCAGTACTAGTTTCGTTATTGTCATTATTGTTATTGCTATTATTTTTGTTGCTATTGTTATTTCATCCCATACAAAAGAGATTCCTTTTCCCGTGTGTAACAGGCCTTTATTCCTACTATGAGACTGACAAAAGTCTTCATTTTTGCTTTGTAATCATCTTATTTGTTAAGCTGGCCTTGAAATAATGATGCTAGTAATAAAAAGTACTTATCGCTTTTCAGAGCACTCAAGGGCTTCACACGCTGCTGCTATTCACAACAACCCTGTAAAGTAGGTCACCGTTACTATTTCCGTGTTGCAGCTGAGGCTGTGAGCCAGCAACTTAGTTCAGGCCTCCTGGCGGGTTACTCAGCTTGTGATGAAATGGCCCACCGTTTAGAGATGAAAATAATTCACACCTGGTTATCTTTTCTTTGACTGCAGAGCTCAAGGAAGCCTGCACCAGCTCCTGTGTTGTACCACTGACGCTAACAAGGCAAACCTACCGCCAGAGCCTGTGTTTCCCCAATACGATCTCTGCAATTTGATTACGGCGGGTGTTAGTAGTTTAGCGCAGCCTAATTATTGCTTTTCATGAACCCCAACACATAATGTTGTATGTCATGCTGTACTACTTTTAATTTCACAGCTGAACACATTTCTATTGTTATAATCCTCCTTTCCCAAACCTCTTGGTAGCTTCCTCTCTAGAGGGCATGCAAGGTGTATGGCTCCTTCATGATGCTACGGCGGTAGCGTCCATGGATCACCCTCCGGGGAATACAATCTATTCCTAAATATCGTTCCAGACAATATTTTTTTAATAAAGCCTCAACACTTTTCTCTTATTATATTTCATCTGGTATCAGGCCTGCCCCATTATTATCAAGTCAGAATCCCCATAATGGAGGGAGACAGCCTTGGACAGTATTAAGTGGCCCTTCTACCTGGCGAGCTTTGTAAAGAGCAGCCACATAGCCTTCAGAAGCTGTTGGGTTGTGGTTTTGTTGTTGTTTTTTTGTTGTGTAACGCCAATTACTGTGCCATCCAGTTGCGATCAGTGTATGGTCACCCCAGGATCGTGAGCCTTTCGAGGCAAGAGATGAGCAGACGTGGCTTGCCATTGCTTTCCTCTACACAGCAACGCTGTGGCCGACCCCACTTAGCTCCCAGGCTCTGATGAGGCTGGATTTAGCCGGACTACCAGGCTGTTTATATATGTGGGAATGTGGCAGGATATTTCTGCATGGTAAAACTTGTTGATTTTTTTGACTGCATCGTGTAGGCTTGCCAAGTGTTCCTATACTATTTAATAATAGAACATTCTCAAGAGCCAGTTTGGTGTGATTTTTTACCATAGAGTTTTCCCAAAAGCTAAGGTGTCACTCCCAACATCTCCAAAATGCCAACAGCCCTTCCAGGTGACATCAACATGCCA
This sequence comes from Paroedura picta, assembly GCF_049243985.1. Taxonomy (NCBI): domain Eukaryota; kingdom Metazoa; phylum Chordata; class Lepidosauria; order Squamata; family Gekkonidae; genus Paroedura; species Paroedura picta. Next base: position 26,514,060 of record NC_135382.1, on the reverse strand, counting down.
GATGCTCTTCTGGGTTCAGGTAAGTGGGAGGGAGCTTCTGAAGAGCTCCTCCACCTCTCTGCCCACAGCGCAGTGTTGTCTAGCAACCCTGTCTATCCTGTTTAATAAATATCTAAGGCAATCTAAGAGCCTCTTGTGGTGCAGAGTGGTAAGGCAGCAGACATGCAATCTGAAAGCTCTGCCCATGAGGCTGGGAGTTCAATCCCAGCAGCCAGCTCAAGGTTGACTCAGCCTTCCATCCTTCTGAGGTCGGTAAAATGAGTACCCAGCTTACTGGGGGGTAAACGATAATGACTGGGGAAGGCACTGGCAAACCACCCCGTATTGAGTCTGCCATGAAAACGCTGGAGGGCGTCACCCCAAGGGTCAGACATGACTCGGTGCTTGCACAGGGGATACCTTTACCTTTAAGGCAATTTGAATTGGATCGTCCTGTTCTTTGTTGTGACTTCTGTGGAGTTCCACATGGTACTCTTCTCTGTGGCAGGCCTGCAGTCTTGTAGTCCTGTGAGCCTGCAGAGAAGGCCACTCAATCAACAACCCTTACAGCTTTTCTGCCTATTTCTACCCTCACTGATGGGTATCAGTCCCAAGAGGTTCAGGACCCGGGAGAGCTCCTAGTGGACACTCCAAGAAAATCCTAATTGAGGACAGAACCTGTTAAGTCCCCGAGGCCTAGATCGCCTGTACAGGACAATGTAACTGATTTAGGTAATGAACTGGTGTCCACCACTGCAAACCTAAGGTGTCTGATTCCAGCAATGAATATCCCTTTGCATTAAAAAAAAAAAAAAGCCTTCATGAACTTCAAATGCATTGATGCGCTCGTTGTCTATCGTCAAGGAGTTCTTTAAAATATGACATTCCAGATGGGAGAGCCAGCTTGGTGTAGTGGTCAGGAGCATTGACTTCTAATCTGGGTTTCATTCCTCGCTCCTCCACATGCAGCCAGCTGGGTGACCTTGGGCTTGCCACAGCACTGATAGAGCTGTTCTGACTGAGCCATGATATCAGGGCACTCTCAGCCTCACTAACCTCACTAACCTCAGCCCCACAACTCAGCCTCACTGTTGTGGGGAGAGAAAGGGAAGGCAATTGTAAGCTGCTTTGAGACTCCTTTGGGTAGAGAAAAGTGGCATATAAGAACCAACTCTTCTTCTCCTTATTCTGTTCTGACGGAGCAGTAATATCAGGACTTTCTCAGCCTCACCTCCCTCACAGGGTGTCTGTTATGGGGAGAGGGAAAAGAAGGTGACTGTAAGCTCCTTATGAGACTCCTTCTGGTAGGAAAAAGCAGCATATAAGAACTAACTCCTCCTCCTTCTTACAATTTAGTGTGGTCCATTCAGCAATCTGCCACCTTGTCTTCCTGCATGTGTAAACCCAGCTGAAGAGTCTGGAGCCCAGGTACAACACAAGGAACTAATCTCCATCAACTAGTTTATACAATTGTTGGCAAGGTTGGGTTATTCTGCCCCTGTGTTCTCTGTGCTTAGGAGGGAGGGTGTTCTTAGTGATTTTGAGTTTCTGATGTACTTTGTTTCTTAAGAAGTAACATAGTGCTGATCACTCATCCAATCAAAATGCTCTCCACTTATCTTGTGGACAAAACCTCATATTCCCCCAGGAGATGCAGACCTGCTTTTAAAGCCCATCAGAAACCAAGAATGAACTGCAGTGAGACCACCTTCCTTCAGAACCACCTTCTAAATTATGTATCTCCCTGATTTTAGGCAGATGAATTGCACATGTTCACAAACATTCATCGCCTCCAGTTGCTTCATCAAACAGTTGACCTGCATGCATTTCCACTGGAGCAGAACCAGGCTCTTACAGCGAAGTTTCTATCCATCAAACGAAACACATTTGGAGAATCTGAATCTGGGAGGAAAATTTGGTTTGGATTAAACATAAGACAATTGACACCCCCCCCCCAAGACTAACAATGTTAGTATGGCATAAACCTCCATGGATTAAAGCCTTCTTCACAGATGATTGAAGTGCATCCCTCTATTGGCAAAGATATCCAGACAAACACACAATATATTTGGACACAGAGAAAAACAAATGAAGAGCACTAGGTCTGTCATGGACCTTTATCATATTTTTTAAATCCTTCCTTTCCTCTAAAGCAGGGGTAGTCAACCTGTGGTCCTCCAGATGTCCATGGACTACAATTCCCAGCAAATGCTGGCAGGGGCTCCTGGGAATTGTAGTCCATGGACATCTGGAGGACCACAGGTTGACCACCCCTGCTCTAAAGAACTCAGTATGGATCGTATGATTCTCTCCTCCGCCATCTGTATTCTCTCAGCTATTCTTTGAGTATTTTACAGGGCCATTCTAAGCAGAGTTATGCCCTTCTGAATCTACTGAAATCAGTAGGCTCAAAGGGGTGTATCCCGTGTTTAGGATGGCTGTGAGAAGATTATTAGTCCCAGATCATGCAGTTGAGCTTTACCCCTATGATAGAACTTGGATCCAGACCTCACAGTTATACCACACTGGCTCTTACCAAGCCAAGTCCTCTTTCTCCAGCGGCAAACAAAACCATTGGGTATAAAACCATAAGTGAAATGGATGCATGGAAGAAGCAACGGCATTTTGCAATTTGTGTTGATGCTGCTACTCAGCAGTTTTCCAACCCCGGTTTTTGTTCCAGCTTGGCTTCTTAACGGCATCCCTCTCCCTTACTGACTGCTCTCCCATCCCCCAATTTCAGTTTCAGCATTTTGAGTATGAGCACCATTCCTATAACGTCTTCTGTGTCAAATGTCATTGCAGGACCAAATTGACAAAAAACAAAACAAATCCCTGGAATATGTGAAGAAGTTTACTCAGGGCGCTGGGCATAAATAACTAGGCTTTTATTGCATATCAAATTGTCAGCAGCTGTGGGTCAACATTTTAATTGGGGTACAATAACCTCCTCCCCCGAGCTTGAGATGCGCTCATTAACTGAGGCCAATGCTCATTGTGTCCCTAAGGGGATGTTTGTTGACTGTGAGACCATTTGCTGGAATGGGAGAGCCCCCCCCCTGAAGTTTTGTTAAGTGTCCTGTGTGTGGATCTGGCTCTTGGGACCCCCCCCCCCCAATTTGTGTAACTATTTTTAAACGGAAAAAAAATCACTGCAAAGAAACATGCTTTCTTTCTCATACAATAAAAGACAGGAAGCCAGACCTTATGTTTCTAGAAACAACTTAGTTTTTTTTTCCCCAATAGCCTTGGGAGCTTGATGGGTAGAGCCAGTCAATTGATAGGAGTTTGAACAAAAATGAGAGTGCTTCAGAACAGCTCTCAAGTGCTTACAGGGGAAGAATCCTTCCCTTGCTGCTTCCTGAAGCAAACCATTACTTGGGCTGGTCATAGAAAGTGCTGTCAAGTCTCAGCCAACTTATGGAGGACCTCTTGAGGGTTTCAAGGCAAGAGATGGCTCAGAGGTGGTTTGCCATTGCCTGACTGTGTGGTGGACTTCCTTGTTGATCTCTCGTCCAAATACTAACCATGTCAACCCTGCTTCACTTCCAAGATCTAATGAATTTGGAGAGCTACGGGCCACTCGGCCTATGGGAGAGGTGATATGTATAGTTCCTCAGTGCTTGGTGACTCACAACCCAGCTCATGAGCTGACTCCATTGAAAAGCCTCACATTTAAGGTCACACTGGTGTGTGTGATATTTTGGTCTGCGGTTCTGATTTGGGACAACGAGGATGGAATACGTTCCTGGATGTTTCTGGTCTTCTGACTGCTCCTTATGTAGCAGCCGGAAGCTAGAGAAAGGCTCTTAACCGAAACTGATTCAGATGTGACAAAGAGGTGCATGAGAACTTCCTGCTCTTCTCCTGATGGTCCCTCCTGATGGTCCACATAGCAGTGGAAATCTGCAAGGATGGAGCCGTCTGTCTGCAGCTAAATCCCACCACAAGAAAAGGGTCCTTCACACACATGCAAGTCAGCACCACCTGATGTAGTCATGATCAACATGCACATGTGAACCAGCCACAACGTATAAGTGACCTGTCCAGCATCAAAGAAACAGGAAAGCGAGTATACTTACAAGGTGCTGTGTCATGAACACTAAAAAATTGTGTTATTCATGCTATGGCAAATCCAGCATCAGCCCACGTGGTAGCTCCCACAAAAATCACTTGATTGCAGGGGTAAGGAGAAGGTTGCTTGGGAGTGACTGTTTAGTCTCCAAGCAATGGAAAGTAGCTCTCCACCCCTCTCGCAGTGCCACTGAATCAGTGTTGTATTATTCTGTTTAAAGCTATTACAGCAGTTTCTCTGCTTTCCTATGAAGGAGAAGGAGACACACACACACACACAAAGGCCCCTGTGCTCTAGATGAGAAACAAACACAGCAGTATCCTTTTTCCGTCTGCCTCTTCCTCCGCACAGGTACACTCATGCCCTTGCTCTGGATGGGGGAAAGCGTTCTATCAACACTGTCACACTGCATCAAAGCTTCTGGGAGAACACAGAGGCAACAGAGTGATATGCAGACAGCCCTCTGACTCCCAGGTGGCTCTTCTCCTTTTTTTGCCCGGGCTATAATGATTAATGGCATAAACAAAACGGGCTTCTTGTAGGGCAGTTCTAGAGATGGCTCCATCTAGTGCGGACACTGGAAGGACAAGATAAGCATGCCTTCGTAGGGGACGGTGGTATGCACACAGTTGTATGGTGCAAACGGATGAGTGACCTTGTTTTCAAAATACTTTGTCACCCATCCATCGTTTGAACATCATGCAGCCCCATCCAAAGTGATTTGGGGCTGTGTGTGTTTGTCTGTGTGTGTAAACCCCCTGATGGTGGTTGTTATTGCTATTATTATTATTATTATTATTATTATTATTATTATTATTATTATTATTATTATTATTATTATTAGTTATGCATTTCATAACTCTGAACAAGAGTTAAGACTATGGCTGAGGAGCCTGGCTTGTTTCCCTTTTTAATGCAAAGGTTTGATTTGTTTTGATTTGTCTGAGTTTCTCTTTAATTGTAACCATCCCAAGCGGCTGATAAAAAGCCGGCATTTTCCCTGCAGCTGGATCTCATTGCCGCTCTTTCATTAGGGGAGCCACGGTGGGGTGGCTGACAGTAATATTGACTTTTTAATAGAGATCACAATCCGCTTTATAGTTGCAGGATTTTCTTAAAAAGGCAGCGCTTGACACTTGGCATTTTCTTTGTGTGTGTGTGTGTGTGTGTGTTTTGTCCCATGCGCACTGCCGTTTCTCTTCAAGCTATTTTGTTGTGCGCTTGGTTGTTCGGAAGTGTGTTTCAGAGACGAAACTCTTTAGCTGCCAGAGGTTTGACGGGGCTGTCATATTTGCAAGTTTTAATTTGAGATTTTGCAACTGACAGTGAAGCTATTCTGACTTTTGCTAATTCAGTTTGCTAGCGGCTGTTTCCTTTGTTCCAGGTTCATGTTTGAGTAGTTTGTGTCTCCCCAACTATCCAGGATTACCGATTGCTCATTAAGGCTGTTTGATAAATGTAGAATTGTACAGACGAGTTGAAGCAGAGTGGGAAGAGATAGGAATTGAATGCTACTTGGCATTTGCGTAGCATTTTTTTTAGTGTTCCATCCTGTATGGAATGTCACCTCTGAAGGGCTGAAGACTGGAGAAAACATCTTGCCAAAGCCACTTCTTGACAGATGTGTAATTTGAACCAGTGTGCTGCCCCACTGGGCCGCACCCTAGGTCCAAGCAAGTACTCCCTTGGCCAGCTAACCCAGACCAAATTGTTAGGCAAAAACAAAAGTCCACGAGTCAGGTCAAGAGTGAAGAAGAAGAAGAAGAAGAAGAAGAAGAAGAAGAAGAAGAAGAAGAAGAAGAAGAAGAAGAAGAAGAAAGGAGTTGGTTCTTATATGCCACTTTTCTCAACCCGAAGGAGTCTAAAATTTGAAAGGTTGTCACTTGGAGGAGGGCAGGATGCTGTTTCTGTTGGCTGCAGAGGACAGGACACGCAGTAATGGGTTTAAACTTCAAGTACAACGATATAGGCTAGATATCAGGAAAAAAAATTTCACAGTCAGAGTAGTTCAGCAGTGGAATAGGCTGCCTAAGGAGGTGGTGAGCTCCCCCTCACTGGCAGTCTTCAAGCAAAGGCTGGATACACACTTTTCTTGGATGCTTTAGGATGCTTAGGGCTGATCCTGCGTTGAGCAGGGGGTTGGACTAGATGGCCTGTATGGCCCCTTCCAACTCTATGATTCTATATGATTAAAGCAGCTTCCAAATCACCTTCCCTTCCCTCTCCCCACAACAGACACCCTGTGAGGTGGGTGAGGCTGAGAGAGTCCTGATATCACTGCTTGGTCAGAACAGCTGAACAAGTCCACACCGCCAGAGGAGTCAGGGCAGGAGCCCTTTCTATCTTTTCCTTGTAATTGTTTTTTTTTAGATGATTTATTCACTTCGTTTATACTCCACCTTTCTCTCCATCGTGAGCTGAAAGTGGCTTTCATCATTCTTCTATCTGTCTCTGTGACCATATGCCTGTCACACAACCCTGGACTTCTCTTGCTCTTTTGCCCTTTTGATATTCTAACTTCTTGTTTGCCTGGCTGATGCTTCTCGCGTTAAAGCCAAACTAGACGGTGGACCAGAGAGAGGGAGAAAGTAGCAGCCAATTGTCTGCTTCTTGCAAGTTGCAGTTTCGCCCTTAATTTTTTTCCCTAGTGACCTGCAAAGAAATCGACACAATTGTCCACTTCATATTTTCACTTGTGCTCTAGTTCTTAATTTCTTAATCTGTCCGCATATTTGATTTCCCTTTTCCCTCTCTAATTGCACGTCATAAATGCTTGGATCTGCTCATTGGTGGGTGGGTCCCTTTTTATATGACTCAGTTAAGCATTTCAGATTGGCTTTCTTACAAACACACACACAGAGTGCCTGCAAACTTATTTTTCTTTGTACATTGGAATAAAGAGAGAGCGTGTGTTCCGACGTAATGTTATTTGGCCTCTCTCCCAAACCACCATCTGTAATTAGATGAGGGCAGTTCTGTGCCACTGTTCCTTCTCCCCATTTTCTCTTTCAAGTTTGAGTCTAGCTGACTTAACATTCAACCGCCATCGCCTTTTTGAGGTTTCCATCCTTTATCGAAACAGCCCTTTTAATGTCATCTTTCATTTAATCAGGTAACACCGTCAAAATAGCATTTACTCTGTAACTACAAATTCACTGCATTATTAACCAGCGTAACTAAAGTCCCCTCCCCCCCTCCCAAAAAAAGATGGCATAAACCCCCTGTGGAAATATGTACTTGCAGTAAAATTGATACAGTTCAGAAAAGCTCTGTATTTAATTTGCAGTTTCAAAAGCTCTCTCCTTGTCTCTGGAAAGGTTTTACGTTTGTGCAAGAATTTACTTTCCACTCATAGCAGGTGCCTCTGAAACCCAGCTGTTTCCTCACCCTGTACACGATGATACTGTACGCACTTTCAGAATAGCCTTCATAATGTGGTGTCATAACATCTGGCAAATAGCCTTTGGACTCTGCCTTTAGAGACATTAAATATGTGTTGGGTAAGGAAGGAGACTTGACGATATAGCTGGGGTTACCCAGTGTGAGACTGTGAATGGGTATCTGAGGTTACATCCTAAGGGATGTCTGGGGCAGCAGAGTTGCAGAGTCCTTTTCTGGAAAGAAGTCACAAATTTTACCATGTGACTCTGAGCGTAGCATTCTCACTTGGCCTTATCTACTTCAGAGGGTTGTTGTGAGGATAACATTGGAAAGGTGGCAGTGGTCCCTAAACTTTTTATCACCGGGGACCGGTCAACGCTTGACAATTTTACTGAGGCCCGGGGGGGGGGGTAGTCTTTTGCCGAGGGATGTTGCTTCCGGCTGAGCCCCTGCTCCACTTGCTTTCCCGCCAGCGCCCCTGACTTCCCACCGCCCACTGGGGGGCACTGCAAGCAGCAGCTGCGCAGTACCAGGCTGAGGGGAAGCCCCAGCCATGGCGGCCGCTGGAGAGCACCAAAGGTGAGCCAGTGGCAGAGTGGCAGGGCAGCCCCTGAGGCAGTAGCTGGGGAGGAGGAGGATGAGGAGGAGCCACGGCCCGATACCAACTGATCCACGGACCGGTCCTGGTGCCCGGACTGGGGGTTGGGGACAGCTGATGTACAGCATTCTCAGCTCCTTGGCAGAAGCCTGGGATACAAAATGAGAGAGGTAGAGAAATGTTGTCTGAAAGCTCTGCCCATGAGTCTGGGAGTTCAATCCCAGCAGCCGGCTCAAGGTTGACTCAGCCTTCCATCCTTCCGAGGTCGGTAAAATGAGTACCCAGCTTGCTGGGGGGTAAACGGTAATGACTGGGGAAGGCACTGGCAACCCACCCCGTATTGAGTCTGCCATGAAAACGCTGGAGGGCGTCACCCCAAGGGTCAGACATGACCCGATGCTTGCACAGGGGATACCTTTACCTTTAATGATGTTGTTTTCATGATTCCTTGTGGGGATCATGCACTTCACTGATAGAGATGAGAGCACCATCTTAACTAATTTCTCCCATTTTATATCCCAGGCTTCTGCCAAGGAGCCAAGAATGCTGTATATGATTTCACCTTAACTATGAGCCATGGACATCTGGAGAGCCACACTTTGGCCACCCCTGCTATAAAGGTGTCCTCCTTGAGAAGTTCAGTGGCCCAACAAATTGTACAACCGAACACCTAGTGAAACCAAAAGAGTCAGAGAATTCTAAAGAAAGTGTGCTAGAGTGTTTGGAAAACACTGGAACAAAAGCCTCTCAGCAGAAATGTTTTAAGTAACTATGAATACCTTAAGAAACTGTCATTATCCTGAAACATAAAAACTGAAGTCTGTGCATGTGTACCAGGCATACATAAATGAGTTTCAAAGAGCACAGGTAGGGCCCTTCAACCTAAAGACCAATTAACAATGAAGCAGGCTTGTTCTAAATTCTTATCATATTTTTTCTTCATATTAGGAAGTTCTAAATTCCAATGTTGTATCAAAAATCAAACAAAAATTCTGGACTCTGTCCATAGACAGCTTGCCAAAAATTATTCTTCTCTTTTTAGTCAATTAGACTTTTAGTCTTTCTTTGTTAATGGTTTCTCTGAGCACTAAAGCAGTCCTTGACATCCTTCCATTTATGTACTTCATTTATTTGTAAAGCCAGTGTGAACATGTGCATTTTTTTTTTGCCATTTACGATAAGTTAGCCAGTATGAACCAGTTAACACAAAAAGTGAAGAAAGATACTCGAGAATCTAAGGAAGTGGAAGTCACAGCAAACTATGCATGCTCCAATGGCAGAATTAATTTTAGAAACTCTCCTAGTTTAAGTGAAATTATGGAAGGGAGTGAAATGCATCAGAGAAAGAAATGTTCAGATCATAAAATAATGGAATGATTGAAAATCTGCATATCTTTAGATAGCTTCCATTGTTTAGTTTAATGGTTTCCTAGATCTGTGCCACTTTCCACCCAAATGTAAGAATCTGTTCTGTTTTGCCCTAATAGTTATGCTATAACCGTCTTTTCATTGTAGAGACAGAGGAAAAATTCACAAACTGTTTATGCACTGGGAACCTCACTGCCCCAGCTCCCGTGCAGGAGCACATATCGGGGGCAGATGAGGTGCACCAGGTCAAATGCTCCCCTGTGCAGGTGCAGGAAGAGGTGGGACAACCTGCCATGCCTAAAACTCCAGCCTGCAGCCTGGCATGAAACCTCCAGTGCATAAACGGCCCTTGTCTTGTTAATCGTGCGGTGGCTCTACTAGTTTTAGCCCAATATGGGACTTCACTGCTTGGATCAGAGCTTGCTAACATCCCTATATGTCCCAGAGCCCGTTGGACTCTTGCCGCCTCTGAACACTAAAACACACCTTCACATCTAGAGATCAGGCTTTGGAGGAGATAGTTCTGTTTTCCCCTGCATGCAGAACTAGTAGGCAGCGTTCTGATGTGTGAGAGGCTTCTTTCCTAACACAAGAAACTGCTTTTCTTATAGAGGAGGGCGGCCAGACAAAGAGCTGACTTTAAAAATGCTTGCCGTGTTGCCATTTGCAACACAGCATACTTTCTGCATCTGTTTTAATGCCCTGCATTCTAAACAAATGGAAACATTCCAAAGGGGATTTAAAAGAAAAATTAGACTTTCTCTGTTAATGCTTTAACAATCTTTGGCCCAGATGGGCTAAAGTCAATTGCAGAACTGGGGAGAGAGAGCGGCAGAGACAATAAAAGTGGACAGATGTGTCTTGCTTCTTGGCATATCTCTTCCTCCGCGCCCCCCCCCTCCAAATTCTTGAAGGATTTTGCCTGTAAAATGCACACAACAGAAGTGGAATTTGCGATAATTGGCTTGAGTCTAAATGTACCGTTTAAATTAAATAGTGAATGCCATAAAGCAAGAAACAGATTTCTAGCATGTGCCATACTTTGTTTTGCATTCCAGTGGAAATCCAATGGTTTAGATGTGCTTTTCCCCTCCCTCCGCTCTTTGTTACATAGACCCAGGTCTTCAATACATATGTTAGGCACACTTGCCCATTGATTTCAATGGAAATTTTATTCAATTAAGTGTACTGGATACATAACCCAAACAACCAGTTTCCTAAGCAACAGAGTCAGAGAGGGTCATGTTTTCATACTTTCATTCCTGCCAATTATGGTTCAGTCGAACCCTCTTATCTTTATTCATTTAAATTAATGGCAAACCTAGGCCTAGCTAGATTCCAGTGGGCAGCCGTGCTGGTTGAAAGCAGCAGACCAAGGTTTGAATCCAGTGACACCTTTAAGACCGGCAAAGTTTGAGTCAAAGCAATGCTTTAAAAAATCTGCACAACCATCCAGTGGCCAGTCAGCACCCTTCCTTGGCCAAAGCCCCCCTGGCCGTGTCCATTTCCCCAAAACACTGGGCAGGTGCCAGGAAAGGTGTCAAGCAGGCACCATGGTGCCCACCAGCATCATATTGGGGATCCCTGCTCTAGACCAGGGGTAGTCAAACTGCGGCCCTCCAGATGTCCATGGACTCCAATTCCCATGAGCATTCGCTGGCAGGGGCTCCTGGGAATTTTAGTCTATGGACATCTGGAGGGCTGCAGTTTGACTACCCCTGTACCATCAAGACGCTTTGTCATCACTTCTGGGCACTCAACCAGAAGCAACATCATGGCATTTGTGATACCCCTGTTTCCCAGGCTCCGTCCCTCAAACACTCCAGGGGGTTGCCAGCAGAGGGCTAGCTACCCTAGTTCTAGCACTCATGATTATTTTAATGGCAACGTGTGTTACCAGATCAGCATCGAGCTAACCTCCCCAAAAGCTGAAGGGGAAGCTGGTAACTTGTGAATAGTATATTTTTTGGGGGGATGAGATGCAGTTAATTGTGTCTATCGATTTCAGAGCTGCTGCCGTGACTTTTGCAGCTGACACCCTCCGCTGCTGCTTGTTCTGGGATTAAACAGCTGCCAGCGCGGTTAATGACAACAGATTTTTGTGTATTAAATTCTTCTCTTCCCTTTCTGCAGAGAACATGGCCGTGTAAAGCACTGCCACATTTCCCTTTGTGAAGCAATGAAAAATTCAGCGAAAGATAGCAGCTCTTATTATGAAACCACAGACCGAAGCTTCTGTTGATGGAATCTCATAATGAGTAATTAAGCTACTTTGCAGAAGTCAGGCCTGACACGCTTGCCACTGGGGGTCTTTCCATCCTCCCGTGGATGTGGTGGGGAAGAGGCTCGGAAGGTGATCAAGGACAGGTAGTCGGAGCTGTCCTAGAAATAGCCTCCTTCCTTTTAAGCGCACAGGTCTCCCCTCTGAAGTAGCAGCTTAAAAATTAGCCTTAAAAAACAACTTTCCTTCTGGGGTTAAAGGCACTTTTTGAAAACATTCACAGTATATCTTACAATAATTGTGAGCCACGGGAAGTCTCCCCCCACACACACATACAAACATACAAACATGTACTCCACATATTCAAGGCTGTGATTATGACCACGGTTTAGGACTAAAATTGGATGTTACAGCAGCAGCTTTAAAGTTTTGTTCTGCCCCAATTGGGTATTCTTTATTTACGTAATGCCCAGCCTTTTTCCCCAGTGGAGAAACCTTGCATTGTTCTTCTGTTTCTATTTTTTCCCCCTACAACACCCCTAGTGGTTAGATTAGGCTGAAGGTATGTGCCTGGCCCTAAGTGATCCCAGCAAGCTTCCGCGGCACAGCTGGGATTCAAACCTGGGTCTCCCAGTTCCTAGTCTAACTACTGTAGAGGTAGGCAGAATCTCCCACCTTCTGCTGTCATTACTTAGTACTGTTTCTATTGTGCACCAGCAGTGATAGGAGAAAAAGAAGAAGAAAAAGAAGGATCACATCATCTCTGTTGGGGGCGGGGGAGATGTGCCAAAGGGCAACTCTAGGAATCATCTGAAACACTGTGGATATACCATAGAATTTCCAGAAATTCTTAGACCTACCTTTTGTCACTTCCAGTATGTAATGTCACAGCCAGTGAAGTGGGGCCTCCAGATCCCTACCCACACTACCTGGCAATATATGTGAGTTCCAAAATTGGCGTAGCCTCAGATGGGAGGGGGGAAAAGAGATAAGGAAACAGTCCTTATATTGGGATCCAGTTTAACCTTTTACTTGTCCTTAAGTCTCTGGAAGGCAATGGCAAGCCACCTGTGCTTCTCACTTGTTTGACTTCCTGGGGTTGCCTTACGTCAGTTGCAACTTGACAGCCCTATGCATACATTGGGCATGCACAGTTTTCCATGCTATGTTTCAAGATTCCAGAAAGCAGTTGTTCTAGCTCTTGCGTAGGATCAGGTTAAACAAGCCTCTCTGGGTCCAAAGGAGATTCTTTTCTCAAATATTCTCAGTTAGTAGCATTCTTTCGCACTTGGGCTAAGTTGACAGTACTGTCTCCCTTCTCTTTGCTTTAGGTGCAATTGAATAGACTAGTGTTCACTCCCTGCACCTCTTGCTGACCTGGCTGCCACCGCAACGACTCCTGTTCTTTATAGCTTTTTAAAATCTGTTTGTTATCTCAAAGGGTCTACATGACGCTAAAAATGGTTGTATATTCAAAAAAGATTCCGGCAGTAACTGCCACTGTCAACCAGCCCCACATGAAATAGATTCCTTCTGTGCCACTGTGTAGGAACGGCTCTGCACATTGATCTATGGATTTTTCATTTGCTCCCAAAGAGTCCTACCCGCGCTGCCTGCAAAATGCGAATAAGCAAAAGTTTGAACGGCTCTAACTTTAGAGGCATGATTTTGAGCAATTACCTCGAGGGGAAAATACACTTCTTTTTGACTAAATAGATCTGTCAGGAAGAGCCCGACTGCGGTATGCCATTGCTGAAATACATGTGTGCGCTAGTAAACTGGACCCAGCCAATTAAACATCAAAACGTTGGCTGCATTCCGTTCACAGGAAGTCTTATGTAAGTTCATTTTCGTAGCGTGTGTGTCTGCGTCTTTAGACTTTAACTGACAGATTCCCACAGTGAATAGACTAGGGAGTTATCAATTATATGGTTAGCTGTGCGCTGCAATTGTATGCTCTGTAGCTTTCTGACAGAAGCAGGCAGAAAAAGATAGAAGGAGTTTAATTCCCTGCTTCAGCAAGACTGTTAATATTTTAGACTAGGGATCTTTTTTTTTTTTTACTCTGAAAAAGTGATCATATTTTAAGACTCCCTGCTATGATTTCTTAAGAGGATGCCAAATAGCAATAACACGTTTGCCCACAAATAGCAGATACTGCCTGTTTAGTGTCATTGCCAACACACGGAATGGAGCATGAAAATTTCGGTACACAATCCCTGAGGACTGGAGAATGTTTCATACAATGTGGACTGGAAAGGGTCCTGTATTGATAGGGAATTCTTGCAAAATGGGGTAAAAATGGGAGGGAAGAAGGGATTTCAGTGGACCTTTGGAGATGCCATGGTTTCATGGAAGAGCATCTAGGCACAGTATATTAAAATGACCTTGATGGACTGATGGTTTGATTTCATACAGAGCTACATCATGTTTCCACAAGTATACAAGATCATATGTGGATGACATGCAAGTATAAGAGTGAGTTCCATAGGCAAAGCCAAAATCAACGTTTGATTCCAGAATTTGCCTCTCAGAAGATATTTGGCTAGAACTGATACCTTCACGTTACTAAATTAAGGAGAAGGTAGTCAGAGAAGAAGGTGTAATATATGGAAATGGCAGGGACAAAGAAGGTTAGTCCAAATCAGTCTAATCACGAAGGCAGATTAAGTAATCAAGAACAAAGGTGAATGAATCAATGATCTTGAGTAAGAATGTGTGACCATAACCATATTTTTGATCAGGAGTAGATAAATAACCTGTGGCTCCCAGGTTCAGTTCCTGGCATCTCCAATTGAAAGGACCAGTGATGGAGCCACTGCCTATCTGAGTTGACCAAACTGACCTTGGTTTTACCCAGTAGTATGATGCAGCATATAGCTGTATGTATCTACCACTTTCAGTCATATTATTAAACTTCCTAGCCCTTCTTTCCTTGCTTTGCCTTACTTCTCAGATTAATGTTATAGGAAGACCTCTCCTGAGAGGGGTGTGTTTGCACAGTGGATCCAGAAAGTTGTTTAGGTTTGCTCACTCCCTCCCATCAGTAGAGGAGGGCGCTAAAATTGCCAGACATTGTGGAAGCATCTGGGTCTTCTTATATTGTTTTGTTTTATTTGTTTCAGCGTGTCAGTTTAGCCATTGTTGGATTAAGCACAGAGACAGCCAGGGAAGCCCTGCAATTTGGAGGACCTGCCATTTTCCACTTAATGTCATGGGCCACTTCCCCTCCAATAAGGGATGGTAGAGGGGAGAGGTAACTTTCTCACTTGATACCCCATTTTCGACACCTCAGGGCACACAGATAATAAGAACGGATTTACACTGGCAGCATACCAAATCTATAATATATATTTTAGTCCATGAGGTTCATTTCTCTCAGCAAGAAAGAGGCTCAGCTCCCGGGAAAATTGCTCAGTAAACACCTCACCCGCTGAACTGTGCGGTATTTCACATCAATGTTTCTCTCCCACCTTGCTACTACCAACCTGGCCCTCAGTACCGTCTCCCTCCCTCCCCCCCCCGTTTTATAATTTGTCATATAAATGCAAACTGCTCCCCTCCGTTTTTTCCCCCTTTCGGATTGAAAAATGTACCATTTTGCCACCCCGCCCCAGTTGTCCCCCCATTGAAAAACGATGCATTCTTCCCCTGCCCCCCCCCCACAATATTACATTTGATAATTTTACTGAGATACTGGTGCTAACTCTCAGCGACAAGGCGGACAAAGGGAAATCAGTTTGTTTGCGGCAGAGCATGGGGGCCGGACCGACCGCCGAGGGTGGGGGGGGGAGTATAAAGGTGCCTAAACTTTTACTGTTTTGAGGGGGGGGGGAGGAAGGGAAGAGAGCTGGAGCAGAAGGCTCTGAAAATTGCTTTTTTTATAATTAAAAAAGGGAATCTCAGATGTTTTATATCTTGAATATTTACAATAAAACCTTCAAGTGCTTGTCAAGAGGGTAATGTGTCATTAGCCGGAGCTTCCGCGCCTCTTCTCCTCTCGGACATGACAGAGCGGCAGGATAAGAGAAGAGTAATTATAGTTCAGCAGGGCTGCCAGGTGTGATAAATGAGTAATCAGCCCACAGGAGCCCCAGTCCTCAAAGGAGGACTATTACGGCCTTATCAGCTGCAGGCCCGGCTGCACCGCGGCCTCAGACCGAGACACAGGCAGGGCCTTTTGCTGCTCATTGCTGCAGAGGCCGCCGGGGAGACCTCCTTTCTCCTTTAGGCCTCAGCGCTGCTCTCTTTGTGCGGTTGCCACCAGGGCAAGGGGGAGGGAAGGCCACCCTTTTTAGCCTCTGCCTTTTGGCTAGTATTTAATGTCTTTATGCCCCGCAAGCCTCACTAGCTGCTTTTAAGCTTGGCAGGAGTCTAGCTGTGTTTTATTTTATCGCTCCCCAATCCTGACAGTCATCCTTTCTTTTGCTGTTTGTTTGACATGTGTGTCTGATGTGAATCCTTTTGTTCTCTCTGCCGGCTCCTTCTCTCCGGTCCTCCTGCGATGTTAGAGAAAGCTCCCCGTTTTCTTCCTCTAAAATCACAATCATTCTAGCATTCCCCATAGGATTCCCAACCATCACGTGGGACCTAGAAATCTCCTGGAACTACAACTGGTTTCTGGACTACAGAGATCAATTCCCCTGAAGAAGATTGTTTAAAGGTGGAGTCCATATCACAGGGCTGCTGAACTCTATGCCCCCCCCAAAAAAAACCTCCACTCCCCCCCCCCCCCAAAACATTGCTTGGAATTTCCCAACCAGAGTTCAGAACCCAGAGTTGGCAATCCCAGCTCTTTTCAGTGGAAATGCTTCTTGATTCAGTTGTGCTGCCAGTCTGTCCTTGTATGGTCTGCCTCCTTGACCTGAGCTTTTTGTACTACCTACATTGTTTAAGGGAGGGAAAGGCCAGGTCAACCAAGGTCATTAACAGCTGCAGGATAATAGAGGGGGGGGGAGATCTAAATGCACAATTGCACCTGCTTGTTTGTTTCTATCAGTTTCCGCAAGCCAGCACAGCATGCCTGTAGTCTGGCTAATTGGGTCTCCAAGTAGGAATGGGCTTCTAAGCTGTGGTTAGGCACCTTCCTTTCCTTCTTTAGGACTGTCTGCTTGATTTTGTTGTTGTTTCGGGAGGGAATTCTCCTGCGCCTTTAGAAACTTGAGGACAGACAGAAGCATTTCTTTATGTAGTACATTTTTCTTCTGCCTTTCCTGCAAGGAGCACTGCAATATCCCTTTATGTTCACGGGAGCTCTAGCAGAGATCTGCAGCCTTACCCCTCCTGCCTTCATGGACTCAGCCACAAGCCAGGGAACTGGCCACTTTTGTTGCTCCCTTTCCTGAGCATGAGCAAGTTTTTTCCTGGTTTCTGTGCTTGTGTGAAGGCGGAGCTTGCACACTTATGCCTTAAACCACATCCTGTCCCTTCCCCCTCAGTTAATGCAGGTGATGATGTCACGTCCAGTGACATGTTCACTTCCGGGGGCATGGCTGGGAGGCGTGGCCAGCTGGCATCGCTTCCAGGGCTCCTTAAAGCCTGAAAAATATTTCAGGGGGGGGGGTCTTCCATGGTCCAAAGGTAGAAAGAGGCTGGTGTAAAGGGTCATCAAGTCACAACTAATTTATAGGGACCCTGTGCAGTTTTCAAGGGAAGTGATTAAATACTGGTGGCTTGGCACTGGCCTTAATCTGCAAAGTCTTCCCTTGTGGTACTGACCTTGCTTAGTTTCCAGTATTTGACAAGATCTGGCTCTACTATACCATCACATATCCTCACACCAAATGAGTACATAGTTCTTATCCCCTGGAATCATATTCCTATGTGTGTTCAATTAATACAAACCACTAAGGATGCACACTGACATTTCTTATTTCAGTCCCTTATTCCTTCGCAAACAAAACAAATCATTAAAAACGAGACCACAAAGCGTATGACGTTGTGTCCATCCAAGCACCTTCTCTGTCTTCTTCTCCCCTACCCTTTCCTTGCTAGGACAGCAATATCTTCACAGCTAAAAGCTGGGTTTTGCTAGCACTCAGGCCTAAAAGGAGGTTCATGCACCCTTTATCATTCACCCTTCTAGAAATCCTAATATTTCCAGTCCAGATTTTACACATTGCGGGCTCACAGTATTTTTGAAATCACTAATAACGATAAATGAATAAAAGGGTGTACTGTTTGTCCAACCTAAATGAACCATGCACAGGACATTCCGTTTCCCAAACACTGTTCATATCAGGCTCTATCATCTATGTTTCTTTGTGAGGAAACATTATGATTCATTTTCTTTATTATGACCGGAAATAGCTATATATCAGACTCCGGTAAACTCTGATTAAAATTAATCAAACTCTAATTCATGCAATCAGTTCAACATTGATCCTGTGCGGTTTGCACTCGATGCTGCCAACACTAATTTTAGAAGGGATTATATTTGAAAACACTGCTATAATTCTTAGGGTTTTCTTTTCAATGCCCCTGTTTTCCTTTGATCTTTCTTTGCTTGCCGTGTGTTGCTCTTTAAAGAGGTAATACAGCCATAAAGCCAAGGTGGGCGGCTGTGTTGTGCTTCTAAGATTTTTTTTTTTTATCCCACTTGCATGTTTATCAGGGTGATGTATTTTCACCGGAGTCCTGACAATACTTTCAAAAATTATGACTCCAGCACGGAACTACTTATCTGACAAATGCAAAGAGAACGGTCTTGTACTTATCTAGGAGATCAGGTTCTCTCCCCCCCCCCCCCCAATCCTAAAAAGAGAGAGGAGAAGGAGGCAAGGAGCGAGGCAGGGTTTTGTGAACAGATAACCTTGCAGGGGATGAACTCTCAAACCTGAACAAAAGGATGTCTCTATGAAATAATCTGTGCATAAGTGCAAACAGGTCAGAGCGTAATAGACAGCAGGGGGTGGAATCCAAAGGGGGGGGGAAACTCATTTCATCACAGTTAATGGCAAGGAAGGACTTTTCTTTGGAGCGGAGCTCTTGCGACAAACCCAGGCCCTTGGTGTGTCATGCACCATTTGCCGTGTTGCACTGGCGCACACTTCAAGAGCTGTGAAGCCATTATTGTAATGTGGAAAAGTGGAAAGAAATACTCCCTCTTGGTCATGGGAAGGGCAAATGAGAGGTGTCTCTCTCCCCCCCCCTCCCCTTTCCTCCTCGGCTGTTTTCAGCGCTGTTTGTGTGGGGCAGCTTGTACGTTCCCTGTGGTAAAAATCCACTGGGATGCCGGAAAGATCACAGTGCCCTTATAAACAACACTTCTTGGCACTGTTTACCTTCTTGGTGACTTTGCCGCCTGCGAAGGAGGGCGGCAGGCCGAGTAAGTCGAACGCATCTTCTCCCCTTTTTGTCTTTCAGGAACGGGTGACCTTAAGAGCAACCTCCCCAAAACTTAGGGGTGAGCTTTGGCTGGCTTGTGATTCTAAATTAAACAAAGGGGTTCTGGGGTTTTGATGTTTTCTGCTAGTTGTGACAGATTCTTCTAATCTGTGGATTGTGTGTGTGTGTGTGTGTGTGTGTGTGTGTGTGTGTGTGTGGAAATAAAGAATCGTTTATTCAGCGACATAATGGGAAAGTTGCCTTTGAAGATTTCTAATTTGCAAACCCAAGTGCTTTGCAAATTACGGAAACCCAGTTATTACTTGGAGGCTGAATAAAAATGGGTCATCTAATAAGAGGAAGATGAAAAATGGTGCCACAAAATGTTGTTTAAACAAGGGTGCACTCTGTCTTTCTCGCATTTCTCTCCCTGTTCTCTCTCTCTCTCTCTCTGAACACACACACACACGCATACACGCAAATACCTTTCAAAAGAGCTTGTTCTTATATATTTATGGGCCAAGCAAGATTGTGCTAGCAGCCTTGCAGCCGATTCTCAGGACTGCTAAACTGTGAAGAACAGGAGTGACATTCTAGTCTTTAATAAATCACTATAAAAATGTTTATGAACCCTGCAATTTACTGTCTTTTAAATGCAAATTGAAAGGGGCATCATTGCAAGTGTAAAAGGAGACCTGCAGTAGCCTAAAGGAACTGTAAAAATATCACTAGAGGGCGGGCGGGAGGGAGGGGGGAAGGAAACATGAGGGAATTGTGTGATCTTAAATAGTTTCTTTTGAGAAATAATTGTCCTGCTTACACGTATTTGCCAGCTATGTAGGCTTATTCTCCAACTTTGGAATTGCAGCACATCATGTTTATGGCACTGAAAGTGTTGCAGTGTCCCCTCTCCATCAAGTTACATGTTTGTTTATTACGTGATGAAAAGTATCTTAATTTCTTTTTAAACAAAAATGTTGATTGTGTTGCTGATGAGTGTCTGAGACAAGCTAGGGTTGCCAGTCTCAAGGTGGAGCCTGGAGTTCTCCTAAAATTGGAGCTTACCACAGAGAATAGTTCCCTGAGAACTGGAAGTTCTGGGGTTATAGGGGGCGAATGACCTATGATTTCTGCTTCTCCAGAAATACCATAGAGATGAGAGGAAATGGATTGACGGTTGCCTGCAAAGACATTAAAGACAGATTGGGTGTTCAGGAGGGGATGGAGCGGCTGTTGTCTGATCTTCCTAGAGGTCCTCAAGGTGGAGTTTTCTCTGAGGGAAAAAATGAAAAAGGATTTTGAGAGGGCTTTTTTAGATTGAGAGGAACATTAAGGGTGGTTTTTTTTTTTTTTTTTAGATTGAGGGGAACATGACAATTAAGGATGGTAAAGGGTTAATAGGACAAAGGCATTATGAAGCTTACCGGTGATGTAAGTCACGGGGAAATGACACAAGGTGGGAAATTTAAATTTAGAATTTGGCAGGAGGAAGTGACCTCACATGAATAGGAGGAATAGGAAGAGCTAACCTTTGACCTAGGCGTTATTTCTGAGATGATATATGGATTACTTTGAAAAGTGCTGAAAAGTACCATGCAAGTGCTAAGTCTCACTAACATCCAGTAGTGTAGCTGATTTTGTAGCTACTTGGCAAGTGTTTTAAAACATCATTTGGGACTGACCTAGGACAATAATCTGGGTCTGCTGTACATTATGTAGTTATTGGGGTCTAGTTCACTCATTCATGTATCCCCTTTGATAAATCACTTCTTGCTTTATCACTAAATCACTTGCCACTGAATGCCTGAGCTTCTCTTAATGAAAATTGTGGTACTTTAAATGCAGGATTCATAAATCAAGGGACAGTTGTGTGGCATAAAAACTGTGCTTGAGGCATCTGAGGGTTCTCTGGATTTGATGATGTGGTCTTCACCACTAGAATGTGCTCTATAATATTGGCCGAGGACTTACTCCCATGCTGCTGTTGAGGAAGCAGCGGCCCAGCAGGAGAAGGATGCCCTCACTTCGCATAGGGGCGGGGCCTCTCACTCTTGCATGGGGTGAGGGAATGGACGCATGCCCGGGGCGCCTTATTTAAGGTTTAGGCTGCATCATCTGTCCCTCTTCCCTCTCACACAGCTGGTGAGCTCAGTTAGCTCCCACCCACCCACCCTATTGTAATTGAGAGTTTGAGGTTATAGTTATGTTAGCAATTGTTAATTTTTTTGGTACTAAAAATGTTTTCTTGTCGCAGTTTTTTAGGGGCGGCTGCTGCATAGTTAGGCAGCCTGTTTGGGGAGTGGGGGAATTTGAACAAGGGTATTGAACTCCCCACGATTGGGGGCCTCCTTAAAGAGGTGGCTTGATGCGAGTTAGGCCGACTCAGACGGGAAAGCTGGAAACTCGCAGGGCCAGGTGGCTTGCGTGGATGCAGAGGAGGTCTGCACCTCTCTCTGGCACAGCAGTTTGGAAAACTTCCCAAGAGTGACACAGCAGCAGAGGAGAACCAGGTTCCCGGGGTGGGAATGGGGGGCACCCTGGTGCTGCTGGGGTCAAGGGGCAGTGGTCTGTGACCGCCGGTGCAGGCTCTCCTATCCCCTGGTTGGTTTGGGGCCAACATCTGTGTTAAAATAAAGCTGTGGCCATGTTGACTCCATCAAAGCTTATGTGTCCTTTCCTGCCCAGGTAGCAGCCTATCAATCAATGGTTATCATTGTTACTGTTATTATTCAGTAAATAGTTTGCTAATGTCTTCAATGAGCTTGCAATCTAAAATACATATTTATTTACTTAATTTATGCCCCCACCTTCATCCCCAGTTGGGATCTAAAATGGCTGACATTGTTCTCCTTTCTTCAATTTTATTCCTACCACAGCCCTTTGAAGCAAGTCAGGGTGAGAATGTGTGTCCGTCACGCAGCAAGTTTCGATAATAGAGTGAGGATTTCAGCCTCAGTTTCCCAAATCCTAGTCTGACACTGTAACCAACACAACACACCTTACTACGCTGACTGTTCCTTCATGTCAGCTCTGCCTATTTTCACTGAGACTCAACTAGAAAACATGAGGGAAAATTTAAGTCCTTGTTCTGTGTTTGATTGTCATGGTGTCCTTTGTTTAGTAAGTAATGGATTTTATGGGAATAGGTTCTTATGACAGGTGCTGTTTGGCAGAAGGACTTTTTTTAAGGGTGGGAAGGGTGACAACAGAAATGAGAACAAGTATGGTTTAGTCTAAGGTGACCAGATTTTAACATTGGTAAAGCAGGACACCATTGACCGGGGGGGGGGGGGTTCTTGATTAAAAATTTGGTCTATATGGAGCAACAAAAAGTTTCATAGAACACATAAAATGCAAAAATAGTATTGTAATATATATATTTTAATTACAATTTGCCAAGTACCCCCAGATGTCCCTCCAAAAGTGAGACAGTCTGGTCACCTTAGTTTATTTGTACATGGTTAGAGCAGAAGAGGAAGAGTAAGATGTAAGAGTTTATGGCAAGTCCATTAAAATTCACCACATTCAAACAAGCCAAGGAATATCTATCTACTCGCCAGTTTTTTGATGAAGTTAAGGAATCATTGTGCATATTAATGAATATATAGGAACTCATCCTTAGGGCTTCCTGTGTGTGTATGAGAGAGAGAGAGAGAGAGAGAGAGAGAGAGAGAGAATTGTGATTTCTGTACTGTGCAACAGCCACACTTCTTCCTACCAAATGTTCTTTGGTCTCATCCTGTTACCTTGCTGGGGCAGCATTTCTACATCCAGATTCTGCTCGAGTCGAAGATTTCCCTGTAAAAAGTAGTCTTTGGAGGTTTCGTTTCCTTTTTAAGCAATTATATGATGTGCAGTCTGCAGTAGAGAAAATAAGACACAGTATATATTTTTCGCCCTCGGGGATTACTGTAGCTGTTGGATTTATTTTTAACTAAGGTTTGCCCCCTTATACTCTAAGGTTGTAATAAATCACTTGTGTGATAAATTACAATATATTACACAAAACACAAAAACAAAGCAA
Organism: Paroedura picta; assembly: GCF_049243985.1. Lineage (NCBI taxonomy): Eukaryota > Metazoa > Chordata > Lepidosauria > Squamata > Gekkonidae > Paroedura > Paroedura picta. The sequence goes on along the minus strand of NC_135382.1, from coordinate 26,491,088 downwards.
AACAAAACCCAAGGAAATGTCAAGTGGAACAAATAACAGAAGCACTGTGTAACAGAGCAAAGGGAGCTGATTATGACTTTGAGTGAGTTTGCGTAACAGCCCCTACCCTGGGCTGTTTTCTTGAGGCCAAATAGACCCTTTCTCGGCCATCTTGGAAGTTATAGAATCCAAAGCAGCTTGCAGGGCAAAATGCAAAATAATGTATCAGGAGTCAGTAAAACAATGAAAACCTCTTGAAATTGTCGTTCGGAGCAGTGATTAGTGTCGGTATCAGCTTTTTACTACACCGTCTTTACCTGTGACATGATGGGTTTATCTGGGTTTATGTTGAGAGTGCCAGGAGTTGATACTGCCCCACCCCGGAGCTTAGCTGGAGGTGATACCAGATCCCATTTTCTTTTATCACCCTCTGGAAACTTGGACATCATCTTCCTCAGTCACCGCCACCATCCAGCCAGTGAATTCCTGTGTAAGTCCTGGCTGGCTCATGAGGCCTCTAGGGCTTGGTGGAAGTCCTACGACATAGCCATTTGGAGTTCTTTCCATGGGAGATTGGACTTGTGTTCTGCTAGCCATTGGCCAAACTGCATGAAATCCATATTCTGTGTCTTGCTACCTTCAGTCACCGGGGCTTCCTCTTTCTCCTCTGCAGGAAAGGGACCAGATTGGCTGGGCTAAGTAAGGTCTGCAAGCTAGTCCATAGTGTAGGCAAATATGGGTGGGGCCAGATGACTGTGGGCTTGCTACCCACATTCTTTACCACTTTGTCATGATGTTTGCTCCCCTGTGGGTTAACATGGCCTTCCACCATCTTTGCCACCTGTCACTGTGACGCCCCCAAGTCCTCAGAATAGGAATAGACAGGGTGGCTTGCCCTGACTCCCCAGTTCCCCAGACCAAGGGGCAGCATTTGTAGTCACAAGCCTCCCATTGTAATCCTCACTGGCCTTGCTGATGCTTCCATTTTACCTTGTCCCTCCACCCCTGGGCCTTCAAAACTCCCCCATGCTTCCTCCTCTTCCTCCTTGCCCCAGCTGCCAGTCATCCTCTCTTCTACATTTGAATGATACATTTCTGCAACAGCCCTAAGAAACTTGGAAGAAGGTAGTTTCTGCAAGTTGACTTTCTGTTCCCCATGTAGGAAGAATGCCCATACCATTGGGCTTTGCCGCCAAAAGATTTCATTCTTATTTCTTTTCTTGTTGTTTTCTGCCCGAGTTTAGGATTTTTTTCCCCTTGATTTCATTGATCATTTTTGTATCCTGTCTTCCTTTAAGCGGTAAAATAAAATCAGATGACGTCTGTCGTTTGTATTCTGGCACCTGAAAGATGTGGCTTTTTAGCATTTTAGTCAATATGAAGCACCATGTAACTGATATCCATCTGTTCCTTTTTTTAGCTTGCTCTAGCCAGATAGTGATGAATAGACTGTAAAATAATACTCTTAAGTCATAGTGTCTTCTTTTTTTCCAAAGACTGTTTTTTTTCCCCTGAACATCATTTTTAAAAAATGAATAAGTACCAATGTATGATGGTGAGACTTTCTTCCCTGTGGAATTTAACTCCTTTAATACAGTTCCTGCTGTGCCCCGTGTATTAAATAGACCTTGAATTTACTCTTAAAGAAAAGAGGAGAGATTTGTAAGGGCATTGCAGGTGTTCTCACTGTGGCAGGGGTAGCACATTTCTTTCACTCACTTAGAAACATAGGCTTGAATACGCTCTTCACAGGACAGAGTGTGGGAAATCCACTTCCATTTTGAAATTGAAAAAAAACCCTGAAATCATGGGAAGTTAAATACATGACAAATATAGGATAATAAAAAATAGGATAATAAAAATATAGCATGTGTCCATCACATATTAGATCTCTAGTTTTAGAAGAAGAAGAAGAAGAAGAGTTTGTTCTTATATGCCGCTTTTCCCTACCTGAAGGAGGCTCAAAGCGGCTTACAGTCGCCTTCCCGTTCCTCTCCCCACAACAGACACCCTGTGAGGTGGGTGAGGCTGAAAGAGCCCTGATATTACTGAAGAAGAAGAAGAGTTGGTTCTTATATGCGGCTTTTCCCAACCCGAAGGAGGCTCAAAGTGGCTTACAGTCGCCTTCCCTTCCCTCTCCCCACAACAGACACCCTGTGAGGTAGGTGAGGCTGAGAGAGCCCTGATATCACTGCTCGGTCAGAACACTTTTATCAGTGCTGTGGCTGGCTGCATGTGGGGGAGGTCCCCCAGCTGGCTGCATGTGGGGGAGCGGGGAATCGAACCCGGCATGCCAGATTAGAAGTCCGCACTCCTAACCACTACACCAAACTGGTTTTGATTTGGTAGGAATAGGGGGGGACCAATATTGTCATATTTCAGTACTGTCAGGTTTTGAAAAAGCATCGTCTGACAAATTGTGAAAGGGCATCGGGAGGTTTGGCCACCCCTGCAACAAAGGAAAGGCTCTTTGTCATTTCAAGATCAATTTGGAACTCCCCATCTAAGTTTAAAATAACATTAAGCATAAATATTCAGACCAAAGTCATGAAAGATGCATCGATTTTAGCTCTGTATGGTTCATCATAAAACATATAGAGTGGGAGGAAGGGTATTGTATCTACGTATTTACACCTATATTATGCTGATATATGATGTGCACTGCACATATAAATTGTGCCTAAAAACCTTACAACATGTTTACACCATAGAAACAAATCTACAAAGGGAGAGGGACAAAACGGAAACGCACGGGCGTCTCTCAGGTTGGTTCAACTAAGCAATAACTAGTCATAAGAGGGTGTTTCCTTGCAGCCGTTTGCAACTTCGTGTCTTACCGCCGCATTGTAAGCCACGGGGGTCAAGATTTAACGCCAGCTGCCTCAACTTCCAGAATTCAGAGTGTATCATAACGTTAGTCATTTAAAAATAAGTCAATACAATTTCTGGCCCTTCAATGACTAATATTACATTTATGGATTTAACTCCGCCGGGAAATGTTAGCAAGTCTTTGCGATGGCTGATTCAGGTAGAAGTGCAGAATAGCACGCCTGCAAGTTTGCCTTCTCTTGCAATTGCATTATTATTATTTTTCCCCTGCATATAAATTTAGTCCCAGGTGAAAATACACAACTCTTCCAAGTGTACTGTGAGGTCGTCAAGGAGACCATGCGGCACATTTACATATCCTCATCACGATAAACATTTCTCTCCTCTCTCCCTATTTTTGCTCTGATCCCCATTCAAGCCCATGATTGGGCCAATGCCTCAGTAGAGGGGAAATAAGCATATTGTGGCACATGTATTAACCGTGGAGAGGGAGGGAATAAGTTCTGGCGTGTATATTTTCCCCCCTTCCCAAAGATAGCTAAGAAACATGTGGGATTTCTCTGGAGCAAAGCAATCGTGAGCTCATTTGTTATTTTAGCAACCTGCATTCTTCTGATTTGTTTGCTATGATAGATGTGCAAATGTTTGCAAATTGCCTGAAGTCATGTTTCTTTTTTTTTAATTCTCTTTTGGTATTTTGGACACATGTGACCCACCTCCCTCTCACTTTGGCAGATGGAACGTGTTTGTCTTCTCACGCCATGGTGGGGCTGGAGGATCAGGTGACCTCTTTACTCCCCTTCATAACTGGAAGTCTTAGGTGATTTAAATGGCAATGTCTGTTTTTGAAAACACAGTCATACGTAATAAATCTCTGGGTCGTTCGATGACTTTTCTTAGACATCCGTATTATACTGTCTTTCTGTTTGTGGGACATTTGAGGCTGGGTTGTAGATGTTCACCAGGGTGGGTGTAGAGGGTCTTGCCATCTAATAGGATGTTAAGATAGATGGGGTTTTTTATATCTTCAAATGCTATTATTTTTTTAATCCAGCGATCGATCTAAAATATAAAGCTGTGTCCACGACTTCAATAGCAGGTGTGTTTTCTTTCTTCTGAATAACAGCTCTGAGTTCCTGTGTCTCCAGAATCTATTATGTAGTGTTTTAGAAAGTGAAACATTGAAGAGAGTGGGAAGAGACAACAGCTCCTGTCTTAAGCCGCGGTTCTGTCTGTGCCATGCCGTTCTGCGTTGTGGACTTAGTCCTCTGCTGCACAGCATTTTCCTTCAGTTGTTAGGCACTTGTGCTGATGAAAGAACAAAGTGAAATAGCTTGGAATCTCTGCTCAACCATGACTGACCAGATCTCTGCTTCAAAGGGGTATTGTGAATAGCCTTGAGGAATTTGGTAGACAAAACATGATAATTAAGTCATAGGAGGTATGGTAGTTCTTCTGCTCTTCTTGCTCTCTGGATTCCTCCAAAGTATGAGTCTTGTAGAGGTGCAAGTAGGTTACCAACTGTGTGCTAGAAACTTCCTGGAGTTGGGGGGGGTATAGCCTGGGGAGAGTAAGATTTGTAGAGGGACCTCAGGAGGGTGCAGTGTCATTGTTTCCTTAAAGCAATCTCTGTAGTTGGCAGATTAGTTTTGTGGACCTATCTGTCAAAACCACATTGGATGAGGAAGTGATGGAGGAAGCTGGCCGCATGCCTTGGATGCTACAGGAAGACCCACCAGACAAGGTGAAGATAGCATCAAGTACAGGCAGGGAGTCTCAGACTGCAGTCAGCATGCCATGCCCTCATGCTGCAGCCCAGGATCAGAAGCTGAAGCAGAAGCCCTGAAGCAATTTCAGACCTGGATATTTCAGCCCTGATAGACGATCCATTGAGCACAACCCAATCCATTGAGCACAACCCGATATGAGAATTTGGGGGATAGGGGCAGTTTCTTCAGCATCTAAACCATAGAGCTTCAGGTTAATCTTAGAACATTATGCCACTTTCATGTTCAGCCCAATGCCAAAGAGCAGCAGCAAGCCCTCTATCTAAGAAAAGTAGGGTTGGGAGCCAGCTCTGGGTTGGGAAATACCTGGAGATTTTGGAGGTGAAGCCTGAGGTGGGCAGGGTTTGGTGAGACGATGGATTTACATGGGGTTTAAAACCATAGATTCCACCTTCCAAAGTGGCCATTTTCTCCAGGTGAACTGATCTCTTTCACCTAGAGATTGATACTAATTCCAGGGTATCTCCAACTAACACCTGGAGGTTGGCAACTGCAATGATAAGAGCTGGAAAAGCTGATTTACAGATAGCTTCCACCTACCATTTGCTATCACAGACTGAGATCCAAGGGAACATTTCTGCCAATAGAAGGATTTATTTTTGTGAAGCACAGCCTTCTTGTCTCTTCCCTCCTACTATAACCTCAAATTCTATTGAAATGTTTCTTCTAGGGCAGTGGTCCCCAACCTTTTTATCACCGGGGACCACTCAACGCCTTTTACTGAGGCCCGGTGGGGGGGGGTAGTTTACTCCTCTACTCTCAACCACTGCCCTAACGCTCTCTGATTGCTATGGTAATGTTTAAACATCCCTTCAAAATAAGATACAGACACACCACAACAATGAACATAAGGAACATTTTATTTTCATGGAAATTTTAATTCATGACAATGGCAAATCAATGGGAACCCTGAGCTTGTTTCTCTGCAACGAGATAGTCCCATCTGGGAGTGATGGGAGACAATGACACCCAAAGTGTGCTGTAAAGGGCCGGGGGGGATGAAGTAAAGGGCCGTGGGGGGGGGGAGAAGGCGTCCTTTGGGGCCCACCTCCAATTAGTCGAAGGACCACATGTGGTCCACGGCCCACAGGTTGGGGATCACTATTCTAGGGGACAGGAGACCCCCCCCCACACACACACAAACAGCATTTCTAGGACATTTGGGGCTGCATTGAGAAGGGAAGTTAAGCAAGTAGCTCTCTGAGAGCAGGAATCATTCCGTCCACAGAAGCATTCCATTGGATCCAACCCATTGTAATCTAGTGTGTTTGGGCTGGGGAGGACCGTTCCTACCTATTATAGGCTAATATTGTGATGAGAACGTACATTCTGACAGGTAAACTGGACTGGCAATGTATTAATTTCTTCTTGTGATAGATTAATCGTTCACTGCTTTGTACAATTCCAAACAGAAGAAGCACAATGCCCAGGCATCCAAGAAGGATGTGTTCATACCTCCCATGGGATGCGGGAGAGAACGAGAGCTCCATCTGGTCAGGGTATCGCCACACCCTATAAGCAAGATCAAGGGCATATTCGAATGTGTCACATGTCACTGATCCCTCCAAAGGTGTCAGAAATATCCCATATTGTCTGCAGGCTCACTAAACCTCTGGCCCACAGTGGCCTGCCATATCTGGGCGTCTTATCTGTCATCTCCGCCAGACCTGACACGATGTACTTCAGCAATGTTGATGATTTAAGATGTGAACTGCCATCCATTAAAGCCTGAACGGGGCTCTCGGAGGATTAGCGTCTTGAAGACAGGCCTTGAGAGCCAAGCTCAGGCAACCGCTTGCAAAACAAAAGTCGAAAAAGCAAGCACAGGAGGGAAAGTCCTGGAGCAGCAACGTCCTGACTATCGAGTGTGCAAATGCAGTCTAGCAACCCAATCCCAGAGACGTGGCCTAGAGATTCCGGTTTTACTACTTCCTGGACGAATGTGTAATGAGCACAGGAGGGCAGCTGTGCAAGGGAAAATAACAACCTGGTAATCTGTCTCCTGCTGTCACAAAATAGTCAGGAGAGTCCAGAGACCATTGACCGCTACACTGTACAGCTCTAGAGAATTCTTCCCTAGTGGTGCATCAGGTTCTGCCAACATTCCCGATGACCGTAAGGGGGAGAAGTAATCTGGGACAAGAATGACATCACCATTAACATTTTTAAGTAGTTTATGGTATATAACTGGGCTGTTTCACTGGTGCTTGGCTACTTTGCTTAGATGATAGGAACGAAACCTTAAAGATTAAAACCAGAACCTTGAACCTGATCTGGAATTCAACCAGGATACGGTTGCCTGAGAACAGGCTTAATATCAGCTTTCCATGGTGTCATAATGACAGGGAGAGCAAAGGTGCATTCTGGACCAGTTGACTCTTCTGAAGCAGTTTCAAGGGCAGCCTTGTTTACAGCAAGTTGTAGCTTAGAGATAACTGTTGCATGGATCCCTATGGCTAAGTCAGATGCTGACAGATAAGGTGCTAGTTGCCACACCAGGCAAAGATGATAAAATGCTTGATAGGCATCATCCGTGACCTGAACCTCCATAGATAGAGTGGAGGCCAGGATCACACCCAGGCTCCTGACAGTGGCCAAAGTTGTTAGTTGAAAAGAACCCTGCTGGATCAGACCAGCACTCCATCTAGTATAACACCCTGTCAGACCAACACTCTCAACTACTATAACACAGTTGCCATCCAGTTCCTCTGGAGACCCAACCACAGGACATAGATGCTGAGATGTACTGCTAATGTTGCCTCCTGGAGCTGGAATTCAGAGATTGGCTGCTTCTGAACGTTGAGATGTTCCCTATAGGCACCAAGGCTAGTTGCCACTGCTAGACCTATCCTCCATGGATCCATCAGATCCCTTTTTGAAGCTGTCTGTGCCTGTATCCATCACTATACCCTCTGGTATGTGTTCTTATTAGTATTGCCACCCAGAGGCTGCAGGAGGAGAGGGCAGGAATGGGAAGGAATGACATGGTGTGGATGGAGCAGTGTCACTTGGAATTGATGTCAGTACATTGGTGCGATGATTTTAGACCCTTAGCTAAAGTACAAGACACATTAAGCAAACAAAATAAAAAATAATTAAAGTCCTTTCAAACAAAGGAAAAAAAGGGTGCTGCTTTTTACAAAATGTATTGTGTTGTCCTTTCCTATCGATATTATGCTGGAGAATCTCAGAGAAATGTAATTTGGCCTTTCAACCTGTAAGCATTTATGACTTTAAGATCTGCTTCTTCACCAAGATTTTACATATTAAATATTTCCTGTTAAAGCTTTCAAGAATCTCAATTATTAATTCCATTGAGGATTTATAGGTCCTCTGCCTGGTCTCTTAAGTATAAAGCTTTTGGCTCATCAAATACTGTTTTCTCTCTTTACATTTTTTTAAAAAGAATATCAGAATCAGAAAGTTAAGGTTTCTGAGCTTCGACATAAATACATTTTGGGAGGGTGCCCTTCTGCAGCATTCTGGCGTCTCGGCGAAAAAGAGAAATAAATCTCGCTCCATACTTTCTGGTTTTGGGCAAGGAGAATTTCCAGGTCTCACAACCAGTAAATGTTTGGATTGGCCCATAAAGCAGCATATATGTGTGTATATATGTATATGTGTGTGTGTGAATGTGTGTGTGTATATATATATATAATTAAATATGGGCTGCCCTATATGGAAATCAGCCCTAACCAGAAGCCTATGAATAAATAATGGAGTCTAATTTTCCGTTATTAGAGCTATCATTTAAAAATGCATGTCTGGCAGGACATTGTAATGATTTTGTATTACTAAGGAAAACTTTTACAGTTCTCTCCCCTCCCTCCCCTTCAATTACTTCATTACTACTTCATTAGATTTGTTCTCCAATGTATGCAGAGCTTCTGAAAAACCAATCAGGCAAGTGCCCTGACGAGGCCACTCTTGCGCTCTCTCTCTGTGTATAATTGCCTCTGAGACTGCCAACACTTTAGATACTCTCTCTCTCTCTTTTTTTTAAATACCCCCTTCTTCAAATGCTCTCAATATGTTATGCTTTGGCATCCATAGCAAAAACCCATCAGCTGTAACAGGTTAAGACGCCTCTGCAGACATCACCACAAAGGAGTTGAATGCGTGCCAGCCATTTCTCTCTTCGGCGCTGCGCATCAAGCCACGGAGTGGAAGGAGGCTAGATCTATGCCCTCCCCCTTTTTGGTTGGCCGGCCTGGGAAAAGGGACAGTTTTCAATCCTCCAGGAACTGCCTGTGGTTTCAGTCTGTTTGCGTATTGGCTTGTTTTAAATAAAGGCAACTGGGGGCTCACAGAGACATGCAGCTGAGACTTGTACCTACCTTGCGTATCTAATTGTTAGGGGGTTAGAGAGGACTCGCAGAACATAGATGCCGGTTCAATTAAAATGCATTGATCGCCGAAATTCCATGATCAATAGGTTCCCACTTACGTTTTCAGCATCTTGTAGAGGCTTTAAATGTGCCCTGAGGAGTCCTGGCTCTCTTAGAGTTCGTGTTGACAGCTTCCAGGCGGTGCCTGGAGAGCTCACAGAAATACGGTTGGTTTCCAGATTACAGATCTCAGTTCCCCTGGAGAAAATGGCTGCCATGGAGGGTGAACTCTATGGCATTATACTCCACTGAGGTCCCTCCCCTAGTCCCACCCTTTACAGCAGGGTTAGTCAAACTGCGGCCCTCCAGATGTCCATGGACTACAATTCCCATGAGCCCCTGCCAGCTTTTTCTGGCAGGGGCTCATGGGAATTGTAGTCCATGGACATCTGGAGGGCCGCAGTTTGGACTAACCCTGCTTTACAGGCTCCACCTCTAAAATCTCCAGGAATTTCCCAACACAAAGCTGTTAACCCTGCTTTCAATGTAGGATGTAGTTGGACTTCTGGTCTAAGGTTAGAGAGAAGTAGGCAAAAAGAGAGCAGGTCTCTATGGGATGAATAATCCCCACATGATTAACTCCAGCTTCATCAAAGGATCTGTATGGTCACATCATTCATAAGCTTTAACAATCATTATCGCTCATAAAACTATATTTTCTTAAAATGGAATACAGAGCAAACCAGCATAAATTTCAGCTGGTGCAAAATGCAGCTGTTAGGGTCCCCACAGGAACGTCTTGGAGGGCACATATCCAGCCTGTGCTGAGGCAGCTGCATTGGGCTCCCAACTACATTGGGAAGGGTGATATATAAATGAATAAACAAACAAACAAACAAGGTTCTGACGTTTCAGGCCCTTCACAGCCTGGGACCCACATATCTTAGGGACTTCCTGCTCTGTGGGTATCAACCCCAGGAAATTTGCCTGGCCTTAGCCAGGGCTTTTTTGGCCCTGGCCCCAACCTGGTGGAATGTGCTCCTGAAAGAGCTGAGGGCCCTGCAGGAGCTGCCTGTGTTCTGCAGGGCCTGCAAAACAGAGCCCCTTCCCCCTGGTCTATGGTTGAGGTCAGCCTATGGATGATCAGATCGGCCCCTCCAGATTCTACCTCTCTGCAAGCCAAGGGTGGCAGATCTATATGCACCTCCAAGCAAGTCAGAGTTGTTATTGATTCTGACCCTTTCTTCCATCTCACTTTTTTTTTTAGAGCAGAACGAGAAGTGAAAAGTGCCCTGGAGCAAGACAGTCTAAGTGCAGGGCCTCTCATCTCAGTGGGACTGACCATGGGTCGTTCACCCATTGCATCCTCCTCCCAACTGGATACATTGGTGATATCTGAGCCAAGCAGCCCTTGAAGCTGGGTTCTGCTTGCTGTTGGCCACCAGCAGCTCTCTAAGGCAGTAGCCTAAGAGGAAATTCCCCTGTAAGCTGAATGGGCCTGCCCAGACAGCCTCATGGCCACTACAAATTTGAGCCCTGACGTCCCCAGTTTCAACCCCATTCACTAAACCCACCACCGCACTGATGTAAATAAATGCATCCTTTCTTTCTCTCTCCCTTTTCTCCAAACAACTACATGCTAAGTTAAGAATTCCCCTCTATCCTGGGTGGCTTTTACCATTTACAGGTCCTTCTGCTTGAAAGATGCAAGCTGTTTCCACTGTAGAATACATAAGAAATGTCACTTTCTCTCTCTCTCTGTCTCTGTCTCTCTCTCGGGTCTGTCTTCCCCAAATAACAAAGAAAGCTAATTAACATGAAACGGCAAATGAATTGCAATATCTGTCCGTTTGCTGATGATGCCAACGCCTCTTTAGTATTCTTCCTTGCTTCCACACACCTCAATAAATTCTGATTAGATACTGGAACATCCACTGGAAAAAAATATATTTCCTTTTAGTCTCGCATTCCTTATCTCCTGACACGTCACGTGCTAGCGTACGCCACCAAGGGCTTCCCCATGGTGAAATAAGGAGAGGAGTCCTGATATCTCCTCTGCAGTCCCCACAATGTTGACAGATGTGCCTTGTCTGCTGGGATTCTGCCTTTTAAAGGGAGTGATATTTTAATTATCTGTCCCACATATATAATTAACAGCCTTCTCGACTCTAATTCCAACATCCTTGCATTACTAAAAAAAAAAAAAGAAAAAAAATCCAGTTAATTTTAATTCCATTTTTCAAGTATAATAGCACTATGTTACCTGCCATAAAAGGATTATTTAGTAGTGTTAAAATTATACTAGTGGTATTAGCTTCCTGGATGTGAGCCCTGAGTGTGTGTGTTTAAAGGATGGGACATGCCAAGCTTGAATTCATTAGTGTATTAAGGTTTTCCAATTAATCCTAAACCGAGTTGCAGCAAGCCATTTAGGGCTTTCCTTCCCCCGAGAGATAACTTTGTGCTGTAACTTACTTGAGCCCTTAGAGGAGTAAAAGTGAAGCTGAATGAGGGAGGAGAAAGCTGGACAGGAAAGTGATGCATTGTGGGGGAGGGGGGAGGCTTGAGCTGAGGGTGGCCAGCTGGACATGACCTTAAATGGACATGCCCAAGAGCAGAGGAGCAAAAACTGGTGGTGGGGGGGAGCAATGCCCCGGTGGTTTCGGTATTCTCCAAATTCTATGATACAAATCATAGAGTTGGGAAATGCCTAGAGCATGGCAATGTCTTCACAACAGCGCTCAACCCCTCCCATTTTTCTCCCACGGAAGAGCAGTGTTGGGAGCCTGGAGCAGTCAGGATGGGATGGGGGTAAACATATTTAAGTGGCTTCTGCTCTCTTGATGGTTTTAAATCTGATTTGACCTGCACATTCTCAAATAGCGTCTGGTTGAAAGAAGCTGTGGGAGCCAAGTGGGGGATATAGGGGCTTGTAACATGTGACTTGGGCTAGTTGTATAAAGATTAAGAGAAAAGGGTGGGTGGGTGCTAATTCCACCATCTATGAACACTCAGGGTCACAATAGATGATGCACAATCCTTCCCCCCTTTCAAATACCTTACCGGCCTTTTGTGGCCCTGATTCATATGGTGGCCGATTAGGAAGGAAGAATTTAAACTACTTCTGCTCATTTCCGCCAAAGGAAAATTCCTGCATGTACTCAAAAGAAAGACTGCCCTTTACATAGCTGTAACTTGGATGCCAGTGAATGTTCCCTTCTTTTCCTGGGGGACCATGTGGATAAAAACTTAGCATTCCTTTCAGATCACAAAGGATCCATATTTCTGTCTCTTCTATAAGCTCATCTTTAGTTTCCCCCCAAAGAGTAAAAGAATCAGAGGTTGAAGTTTTAGAATCCCTTTTCCCCTCCTTCATACACCTGAAATGTACCTTTAGAAGGGAGTGTGGATCTGTGATCTCATTGAGTTCAACCCACATTTGGGTAGTGTTGCTGTTTTGCCTCAGTTCTGACACTTGTAGACTGGTTTTAGGCCTACCACCCTTAATGTGGAGCCTAGATTTGTCCCAGAGTTACAACTGATTTCCAGACCTCAGAGAAAAAATTGCTCTGGAGGAAATGAGATATTCTTTGGCATATTATAGAATCTTAGCGCCTAGGAAATACTGAACTCCTAAAGTGACATCATCACATTCCTGCTGCCCACCCCCCTCCTCAAACTCTGCCCTCTTCAGGCACTACCTCCCCCAAATCTCCAAGAATTTTCCAAGCCCTAGTTGGCAGCCCTAGTTGGTTTAATACCTGCAGCCAAAAGGATGCAAAGTGGAAAATTGAGTCACACCCATTTAAGAACCACTTGCACCTGTGCCACTGAGAGCATCATCTGTTTTTTGTTTTAGAAGTGGAGAGAGGTTTACTGGTTATATTCAACAACAAATGAATAGGCTGCCTAAGGAGGTGGTGAGCTCCCCCTCACTTTAAGCAGTGTCTGGACAGATGCTTATCCTGAATGTTTTAGGCCAGGGGTAGTCAACCTGTGGTCCTCCAGATGTCCATGGACTACAATTCCCATGGGCCCCTGCCAGCGTTTGCTGGCAGGGGCTCCTGGGAATTGTAGTCCATGGACATCTGGAGGACCACAGGTTGACTACCCCGGTTTTAGGCTGATCCTGCATTGAGCAGTGGATTGGGGTAGATGGCCTGTATGGTCCCTTCCAACTCTATGATTATATATTCTACTCTTTGGCAGTCAGAATCCATCTCCTCAAAAGAGAACAAACGATTTTCCTGATATTTGCAACAACAACAAAAAAAATCCCTTCTGTCATCTGGATTTGTCAGTTTGTGTAGGGGGTTGTGTAGGAACTCTCCGCGTGCTGAGAGTTCACAGCTGTGAAATCCTCAGCAACCACTCCAGTTGGCATGCAGCCCAGAGATAGAAATACGCACACAAACACACATACTTCTAGATGGTTTGACAGGGAGGAACTGGACTGGTTAAGAGAATGCTGCCTGAGTAGCACCTCTTTGGCGAGCGTAACACGGAGCTTGGATCATAGTCACATTTCTCTCGATTTTGGCTATTAGACGTAACTCATAGTGAAATGGAAAAATAGAATCACTTGCCACTGCAGTCCTTGGTAATGTGTTTAGTCTAAAATTGGACAGGGTTTCCTCTCTAATTTCTGGAGCCAGGCAGATGCATTTTCACCATAGATATGCCAAAGGACAGAGCGGCACTATTCTGCATCTAGAGAACCTCTCATGCAGTTAGAGTTGCCAGCCTCCAGGTGGGGCTTTGAGATCTTCTGGAATTATGACTGACCTCCAGCAATAGAGATGCATTTCCCTAGAGAAAATGGCAGCCGCGGAAAAGGGACTCTGACAACATACTTCACTCAGGCCCTTTCCCTTCCCTAACTCCACTCTCTCCAAGCTCTACCACCAAATTTTCAGGAATTTCTTCACCCCAAGTCAACTGAACTGGTTTTCACCACCAAAGGAAAGCACGACCCTTCTCTCTGTCCAAAGAGAATCATGAACAACGGCAGTATTAATGTTGACTGGAAGTTCAGGCTGCTGGTCTTTAATGCCATTTTCTTGACTTGTGCTTTGTATCACAACTAAGGGGGGAAGGACTAAGAAAAGCAGGACTTTTGAATTCCCTTGTATTCGTGGGTCTCTGTAGACTGCTCATATTGTTTACTTTAAAAAAGAAAATCAAAGCCCAAGGAATGTTTTCGAAGAGCTGCTGTCTTGCCACGGGACGAGACAGATGGCCTTGCTCAACCTAGCTGAATTTTCCAAGCTGGTTACAGATCGGGATTGCTTACATCCTGGAGTATTTCTTAGGAATTTTGCCAAGTTGTATGCAGAAGTAGGAATCAGAGAGGGTTTCGGAACAATCTACACCACTCTAAGATCTACGTGTAGTTTATGAGAGGATCGTTTGTTAAACTTAACTCAATATAGTACCTCATTGAAGAGGAACAGGTACAGATCTGCAGTCGTTTCTAATAGATTATTTTAAATATATATTAAATTAAGTATGTGTAAATACTTTCAAGAGATGTGGTCTGTGTTCAGGAATCTAACCGGGATCTGTGAAACAGCCTTATTTAAAAAGCATCCACACATCCCTGCTTCCTTGCAATTCAGCCAACGCCAGGCACTTCAACAGGGATCTGATTCTTCCCGTAGACACCCATTCCATGCAGTTCATGAATCCTTAAAGCAGCTAGTCCATTTGGGGTGAAACACAGCTGTCAGAAAGTTTACAAGGTGCGAAACATTTCTTACAAGGTATATGCTGAGCAATATGTCGGAAGATAAAAGCGGCTACTATTAAGAGCTGTTTTGTAAGGAAAATGGTTATGAATACAGGAGTGAATGCATAAGCCATTCTTTTGCACCCTGCACATTCAGGGGATGTCGCTCTGGCTTCTCTTTCTAATTCTCTGTTAAATCTTGCCTGACCAGTACAGTGGTCCCCACCTTTTTATCACCGGGGACCAGTCAACACTTGACAATTTTACTGAGGTCTGAGGGGGGGTAGTTTTTTGCCGAGGGATGTTGCCACCGCTGCCTGAGCCCCTGCTCCACTTGCTTTCCCGCCAGCGCCCCTGACTTCCCACCACCCGCTGGGGGGCACTGCCAGCAGCAGCTGCGCAGTGCCACGCCGAGGGGCTGCTGGAGAGCACCAAAGGTGAGCCAGCAGCAGAGTGGCAGGGCAGCCCCCAAGGCAGCAGCCAGGGAGGAGGACGAGGAGGAGCAGCGGCCCAGTACCAACAGATCTATGGACCGGTACCGGTCCCCGAACCGTGGGTTGGGGACCACTGGACTAGTACACTTTTCTTCTAAGGAGCTTGTGTTTTTTGATTCTTTAATTGTATCCTCACAAACCGCCTAGAGCCGTGTGGAAGGGCGGTATAAAAATCTAAATAAATAAATAAGCAACAATCCTGTCGGGGAGGTTGGACTGAGAGAGGGTCTGGCTAGCCCAAATGCACTCAGCTTCACAGCAGGGTATGGTTTTGAGCCAAGATCTATCTAATCCTAGTACAGCACCTTACTCAGTATATCACACTGGCTGTCCAAACAGTGCGCCAATTTGCCACACAACTCTCAGTTTAACTTGTATCCTTTCATACCTGTATATTGTATCTTAATCCATTTTGATATTGATCTTAGGTCACACGTAGATACTCATATGCTGACGTTCACACATGAGACACATAGGAAATATTTGCAACATGAAAGTAAACTTAGGAATGAGATTTTATGTTGTTAATATCCTTCCGCAATAAATGTGCTGCAAAGGCATTTAACAACAGTCTTTCTTCACCCTGAGGGGGTGGGGGCGAGATAGCAAAGCCTTTAAACATGTCCATGAGTCAGAGTTTTCCTACAAGTGGATAGTTAGCATGGCAGAAAATTCAGGCTACTGTGCAGCTTTCGACATGCAGGGGAACTTTCCAACTAGCGTTCTCCAACAGGTTTACTTAATGTGATGTGACGTGCAAGCCCAGTTCTATGTGCCTTTGTTGAATATCTCTTTGGGAACCCAAACAGACAGAAAATAGGCTGTTTGGTTCCATGAACTGATGGATAATGTATCAACTTACTTTGTAAGTCACAGACTGCTTTGCTTGACTGGCAGCCGCAATGCAATGCTTTGATCATTACGTTGGGCAAACCAAGGTCTGTGTTGGGATGTGCTGGGCTGGGCAGCCAATCACAAAGGAGCTGAATGCAAGTCCATGCAGCATTGAGACCAGAGCTTGAAGATGTGCATGATGAAATTCCTGGGGGGGGTGGGGAATCATTTTTAGAGGCAGAGACACACACAGGTCAAACATGAATTGTGAATAGGGATGGGCCCAAGCTGCAAAAAATATGGTTCAGTTTGTGATTTGTAGCATGACCAGTTTGTGTACCATGAATCATCACAAATTTTGAGCCACCAAGCAAACTGCTTCAGTTTGTGAGGTTCATGATGCAGTAGATGCAGTAGAATGTGCTAGAGACATAAAACTTGCAGGGGATCTCCAGCTGACTCTCCTCTGCCTGCCTCCAAATTTTGGTGAGTATTGGATTGATGGAGTCTGAGTTAAAGCCCCTGCCACCAAAGAAAGTGCCCCCAGGAAAGTCCTTTCTGGGAAAATGACTGCCTTTAACCCAGACCCTATAAATCTAATCCTCATCAAACATGGAGAACATGGGCCAAACCTAAGAAGCGCGAGAAATGGAAGTGAGTCCTGGAGAGCTCCTGGAGTGACAACTGATGTCCAAATAAGAGTGATCAGTTCCTCTAGAGAAAACAGCTGCTTTGGAAGACTGGCTCTATGACATTACACTCTGCTGAGGTCTCTCCATTCTCCAAACCCAGCCTTCCACAGGTTCAGCCCCCAAATATCCAGGAATTTCCCAACCCGGAGTTGGCAACTTTACATGCCATAGTTAAGCCCTTGCCCAGACTGACCTGAAAGTCTTTACGGCTCAGGTTGCCTTGGGAGGTGGAGCTATGTTTGCCAACCTCAAGGTTATGGCTAGAGGTCTCCTCATATTATAACTGACCTTCAGGTGATAGGGATCAGTTTGTCTGGAGAAAATGGAAAAGTGGATTCTATGGCCTCGTACCCCATTGCAGTTCCTCCCTTTCACAAACCCTCAGACTCCATCCCCCAAATCTCCAGGAATTTCCTAACCCAGAGCTGGCAACCCCAGTAGAGCTGCCTGAGACATGAGCAAGCTGTACTGATAATTCTGTGTTCAATGTCGACCTCTGGTTGGCACACCTGAAGATACTCCAAATAATGGACCAAGAGTCTCCTTGTTTGCTTCCCAGCATCCCCTGGCAGTTTTCTGGTCTGTTTGCCCTGGGCTTCACCCCCTCTGCCCCTGGAGAAGTGAAAGGTCATCCAATTCCATGTACCAAGGTGGCAAAAAAAAATCACATTTGCAGTGCAGTTGTGCTTACTTGCACGCCTGACCTTTAGCCCCTCAAATACAGACCTTGTATTGACTTGATTTCCTAGCAAGTGCTACAAGTAGGGGCCCCCTCTCTGCCAATCAATCTCTATCATTTTGCAAAGAAGCCGAGCGTGCTCACTGGTGAGATTGATTTGCCCGTTATTTATCGTATCGGCCGGTTTGAATTGGTCGGCCCGATCCCCATTTGCATGATGAAAATAATAATGTCTCCAATTACTTACTCAATAAACTGTGGGTTTGTCCGTTATTAGTGATCATTAGTGTTATAATGCAGCATGGATATTCAGAGTAAATTAACCACATATGCACACAGGCTTCTGAGTGCATCTGCAGTTAATCACACACACACACACTGTTCAAGTGGGCAGAGGCTCTCTCTCTCTCTCTCTCTCTCTCTCTCTCTCTCTCTCTCTCTCTCTTTCTCTCTTTTTGTTTAACCAGAATTGTCCAGGAAGAATTTGTGGGAGGAGAGTAAAACGCTGTTGGTTTTCTTCTCCTTTTTCCTGCCTCCCCCTCCCTTAATCCGGCTCTCCCAAATGAATGTTTATCTGAGACACTGTCAATTGCTGAAAGCACAAAAAAGAATTATAGCACAAATTAAAATAGCTTTTAATGCCGCCTGATTCCAGGGCTCCAAATCTTTATGGCGATAAATAATGAATGGCCGATTCACGTAGGTACATCCCCTCCTCCGCAGCCTTCCCCTCCTCCGCCCATGACCTTCCTTGCACAGTAATGTGGTGGAACACATCTTGTCAGATAATAACGCACACACGCACACCACTCACACATTCGTGCGGTATCACTTCCAGTCACTGTTGCTTTCCTATGAAAGAAATGGCTACCAGTAACAGGGCTCGGCTAAGTCCGTATTTATCAGAAGCTGTGTTCAAAACAGCTTTTTTCCCCCTCCTCTCTCTAATATTTTCCATGCGAAAGCAGGAAAAAAAATATTTACAACGGAACATCATTGTGGCTTTCTGAAACAAGGGAAACTGATGAAGGGAGCTTTGACTCTCATACCTACAAAAATCTTGTTGGTGTCTTAAGAAACTACGGGACTGCAGTCTAGCTGTTCTCCTGCAGGCCAAAACAGCTGCCTACCTAAAACTATGAAGAAAGGAATGTTTCTGTATTGGTGTATTGTGAGTTAGAGGCGTTACCTTGAAATATTAGAGTTAAGAATCTGCAAATAGGGGGTGAAGTTCAACTCAATACTAGACGACAGAGTTCAGTTCCCCTGGAAGGAATGGCTGCTTTGGAGAGTGGGTTTTATGGCATTGTTGCCTGTTATTATGCAGTGATTTCATCGAAAGAACCAGTCCTACCAGATAGGTGAAATAGGTGGCCACCTAGGTGATCTGGGGCCAAGGGACCAAGTCCTATGAAGATAGGTTGAGGGACTTGGGAATGTTCAGCCTGGAGAAAAGGAGGTTGAGAGGGGACATGATAGCCCTCGTTTAAGTATTTGAAAGGTTGTCACTTGGAGGAGGGCAGGATGCTGTTCCCATTGACTGCAGAGGAAAGGACACACAGTAATGGGTTTAAACTACAAGTACAACGATATAGGCTAGATATCAGGAAAAAAAATTTCACAGTCAGAGTAGTTCAGCAGTGGAATAGGCTGCCTAAGGAGGTGGTGAGCTCCCCCTCACTGGCAGTCTTCAAGCAAAGGTTGGATACACACTTTTCTTGGATGCTTTAGGATGCTTTGGGCTGATCCTACGTTGAGCAGGGGGTTGGACTAGATGGCCTGTATGGCCCCTTCCAACTCTATGATTCTATGGTACCCTGATAGAGATGGCAGAGGCCAGATATGGAAACTAAACAGGGTCAGTCCTGGTTAGTACTTCGACGGGAGGCCTTCTAGGACATCCAGGCAATGCAGAGGCAGGCAATGAGAAATCCCTTCTCTTTATACTTTGCCTGGGAAATCCTATTGGGTCTCCATAAGTCATTGAGACTTTACAGGCAAGGCATCAGAATTCAAATCAGGAGGAAATGAATTTCTTTACTAATGTGGGTGTGTGTTAAATAACATATTAATATATTGTGAGTATTTGATATCCTTCATAAGGAAATCATATAAAATACTGTAATATAAAAGTATCCAATATTGTAATTTGAAGCAGTGCACCATTGCTATGTCAAAAGCTGGATTACATTTATTTCACAACATGGGCCAAGCTTGTGCCCAGTTGAATTTGTGTCAATAGGCATGTTGTATCTGTGTTGGTCATGCACAGAGATGCTGTCATTGATGTGCAAAAATGTGTTGGCACAGTTTGTGCGGGAACAATACATTGCAAATAAAAATTGTCATCAGGAATGAGATAAACCTCCATTCGTAGGTATAGGGAGTGACCTAATGCAATCAAGTTGGGTGTTTCCTGACCCTTGGTGGATCACTGGCTGCCAATAGAATACAAATTATGGGATGGAAGGGAGGGATTTCATTATTTGTGACATTCCATTGCACTCTTCAAAAACAGGTGGATTCCTTTCCCCCCCAAGTTAGTTACATGAAAGTATAGATGCACACAACTAAATAGAGTTTTTTCTGTTTGTTTGGTGTAGTGGTTAGGAATGCAGACTTTTAATCTGGCACACCGGGTTCAATTCTGCCCTGCCTCACATTCAGAGCCAGCTGGGTGACCTTGGGCTCGCAACAGCACTGATAAAGTTGTTCTGACCAAGCGGTAATATCAGGGCTCTCTCAGCCTCACCTACCTCACAGGGTGTCTGTTGTGGGGAGAGGAAAGGGAAGGCAACTGTAAGCTGCTTTGAGACTCCTTTGGGTAGAGAAAAGTGGCATATAAGAACCAACTCTTCTTCTAAATTGGGACTGCTAATTGAAATTTTGGGAAGGAAGGCAGCATGGCATAGTCCCATCTAAGTAGAAGCTCAGCAGGGTCAGTAATTGGAAGGGAGACCTCCAAGACTTTGCAACAGTAGGCAATGGCCAAGGATCTCTGCTTCTCACTTTCCTTGAAAGGCCCTTGCTGGTTTAGCCATAAGTCAGACCAATTCTGCATGGAGGCGTAAAACTCATACTGCCTCCTGCTTGCAAATGTGAGGTTGGAAGCTACGTGCTTGCAAGAATCATGAAGAGAGACCCCACCCAAATTTTCCAACTGCCTTGTCGTGGCTTTTTGCCTCCCAACAAGGCGGCAAGCAAGAACAACCTGAACTTCTCCCCTCCCCCCACTCCTCAGCTTGTCAATCACTGCAAGCCACCAATCCCTGCACAGTGATTGTTAGATCTCTTTTTGGGATTCTTGGTGTGATGGTCTCTTTTTATGTTTGGGTAGATTTGAGATAGGATGGCTATGGTAACTGGACCCCGATGAGTGATTGTTTGTTCACAGTAAAATTTTGAAACAAAGAGCACAGATGCCAAGCTGATAAGGAGAAGGCTGCTTCATCACAGCCCCCCCCCCCTTCCTCATTCATAGTCCACCACCTGAAAACACAAACAGGAATGTGTTTTGGCTGGCCAATCCCAAAATTACAGTGCACAAAGTCAGTACTTGGCCCAGGTCAGTACTTGGATGGGAGACAGCCAAGGAATAGCAAGACCATGACATGGAGATAGGCAACAGCAACCCTTTCTGAACATTGCTTGCCTTGAAAATGCTGTAAGGTCACCAAGAAGTCAGCTGCAACTTGATGACCAAAAAAGCCACAAAGGTTTCTTGCATTTATCTTGAGCCCCAACTACAAACCCTTCCTATCAGATAAAGACAAAGGAAATAATAACTGAGCTAAAATGTGGGCTAATTGGGAATATTTTTGCAAAGAATGGTGACCTGAGTGTGTCTTAGTATCCCTGCCAGAAATGCCTGGTTGTTTCTGATTATGACCTTGAGCTACTTGAGGGTATGTGTTTGTGTGTGAGGAAATTCAATCGCCAGTAGATGTTTTAGATAATGCGAGTTCTAAAAAACAAAGACGTTTTCATGCACAAAAACTCTCATCTGCCTGGAGTTAGACTGCAATAATAAGCATGAGGAGAGGGAAAGCAATATGCCATAGCCTGATCTCATCAGATTTTGGAAGCTAAGCAGGGTCAGTATTCAGATGTGAGACCACCAAGGAAGACTCTGCAGGCAATGGTAAACCACCTCTGCTTCCCAGCTGCCTTGAAAACCCATTGCTGGGCTTGGGACTTGACAGCATGACAGTTCAGAACCGGTTCATAGGGGCTGAAGTGGTGACTTGTACCATTTTTTAAAAGCTGTATTTGAGCCAAACAAGAGAATAAAGAATAAAACAATGAGAAGAATCCAGATTTCTAAGATTGCAGCCCTTTTCTGATGATCCATCCACATGAACTTTATCTCAGTGCCAGTCTGGACCGAGGCATCGTGTCATGTGAAAAGGGCACTGTGTGAATTTTCTCTCTAGCTATCCCTGAGTATACATGTGTGTGATTGTAGATTTGTTGGTTGGCCAGCTTTGGGAGAAAACTAGACTCTGGTTTATTTAGAGCCACTGGTTCTGAGTGTTGAGGAGCGAAGTACTGAGCTCCAAAAATGGGGGAACGTCCCCCCACTCTTTTCCTCACACACATGCTGGTGCACCTGGAAAGCAAATCTACCTGCTTACAAATTACCCCAATTTTCTGCTTGAATCAGCAGTAACTGTTTACCTTCCCCGGTGATGTAATTAGGCCTTCAGAGTTCACGTGTGCTTATTACGATCTCTCTTGTGTGTTCTCCTTTTTTTCTCTTGTAGCCGTAATCATATATATATCTATATAAGTATTAAAATGTTGTATCAATTGTTCAGCTAAATTATGCACAGTGGGCCTTGCTAGCCCTTCCATTAACATAAAGTATGCTAAACAAAGTGTTTTCTTTCTGATAATTATACTCTAAAGCATCGGCTGCTTATTAATTTGCTTTCCATCTCAGGTTCCCCCTCCCCTCTTCGTTCTCTCTCAACTTTGGTCTGCCTGCACTGCAGTTGACACAGGGCAAGCCCACCTTCTGCAAATTGTGAACAGGAATCATTGTTGTTCATTCCTTCTCCCAACATAGAGCCCATAGCAACTGCAGCCTTGGGGAGAATAGGAAGCCTTTTTGACTATCTGAATTTATCAAACCAACCTATCTCAAGCAAAATAACAGTTAGTGTGATTCATGGGCCCCATATTATCAGTGGGCAAGAATCAGACGAAAGTGTCAATATATACATAGGTGTTTAGATCTAACCTGTTTTTCTGGTGGTGATTAAGGAAGGAAGGATCCCTTTTGGCCACTGAAAAGGATATGCTTGGAATGATGGGACATGCATGAACAAAAGTCATGTGATATAAAGGCTATAGTTAAGGAAGGGAACTGGGAAAGACACTAGGTATACCAACCCCCAGATTAGACCATGAGTTCTCCTGGAAGTTCCATTTTCAGCCAGGGCAGAATCAAATGAGCTTTAACAAATGTCCAAAAACACACTGATTGATTGATTGATTGATTGATTGATTGATTGATTGAGTGAGTGAGTGAGTGAGTGAGTGAGTGAGTGAGTGAGTGAGTGAGTGGTTGGTTGGTTGGTTGGTCTATTTATTTGTTTTTTTGTTAGGTTTTTAGCTCTCCACCCTCTGGAGACTCATGGTGAGTTGCAGTCCCATAAAAACTTCATAAAACCCCAACCCCATAAAATACAACAGAACCTAAAATAAGATGGACAGCATAATCCCTCACCCAATGGGCCATCAACCCTGGAGTGGGATACACTAGATGTTGCAGCATAGCCTGAGGAGGGGCCCTGTTGTTCCTAGCCCTGACCTCAACCAATGACCTGTCAGAAGAGATCTGTTTTGCAGGCCCTGCAGAACATTGGTTAATATTGGCAGTCACCTAAATTACTTGATCATCAGCCTTCCCTTGTTCTGTTTTCAAGAATGTGGGGAATGTGGCATTCCAGATTTTCCAGAAATTAATCTGGGTTTATGTGACTGCTAGCATCCACTGAATTATATGCCAAGTAAAATTTAGCTCAGAGTTCTACTGAATTATACCGTGCTTCATTTATGTAATTGGAAAGCCATTAACTTTTCACTTTACAAATTTACACAAAGGTTGAAATTTTCTGCACTAGAAATGAAACTATTTTAATATAATGATGTGTTTTAGAATAAGAACGCCAAGGCTCTCGTTTCAGGCCTAGCAAACATTGCCAGAGTCTCTGTTCAGCCTCCCAAGTTGAGTGCAATGGAATATCCAATTCATTTTTGAACAAAACTTTAGTTTAATTAGGGTTCCCCTCCCCCATTTATCCGACAAGGTAATGTAGATGTGTCGCAGCTCCTTGACTTTTTGCCTAATCCTTTGAGTGGATATTTAATCTTTTTGTTATATATTAGAATTATAGAGACTTGAAAGATATGAATAATTAATCTAATTATTCGCCTATCACTTTAATTTCTGTAATGTTTTATAGAATTTTTTAAAAAATATATACAATCCAACTTTACAAATTGGTTTAGGGTGGAAAACCCTTTTAAAGGATTTTGTATTTCATCAAATAAGTGCAGTTTGGAGGAGAAGTATAATGTGGAATGTAAAGCTATGCAAATGCAGCCTGTTAATCCCAGAACATTTTGGACTGTTTTTTTAAAGGTGTATTTTATGTGTTTTTGCATTTCTGAAGTAAGAGGGGTGAAGTAGGAAGGGGCACTGTTTTGAGAAGTTGATTCTGAGAGAGTCCTTCTTAAGCTTATTCTCCCCTAGGAGCAGAGTTGTCAACCATGGGTTGAGAAATTCCTGGAGATTTGGGAATGGGGATTATTACTATAGAATCTATTGTCCAAAACATCCATTTTCTCCAGGGGGACTGATCTTTGTAGTCTGAAACCAACCAGCCACTTAGGGGCCCAATGGCGGGTTCATGGCAGCCTGACCAGGCATGCTCCTCAGTAAGGTGGGGCTAATTCCTGCCTGTTTCCAAGATGGATACTCCCCAGAGGCCTTGTGTGCTGCAGTTCAAATAAAGCACATTTATACCCTTGACCTGCTGATGTGGACTCCAGAGTTTAAAGGGGCACTAGGGCGGTGTGGTGTGGGCCTGTTTCGTTTGTTTGTTTGTTTTTAAAGAATGTGATATTGTGGTCCACTGCATTATGCATTCTTAAAAATAGAAAAAGTCCCCAGTTGGCTCCGTGGGACACCATACTTGGACGTGGTTGGGGAGGAGGTGTTTCAGGATGACACGACTCTTCCACAGCCGCACGGCCCAGCCATGACATAGGCCCACAGATTGGGAACACAGATTTATCTGCATTTCCTTGTCATGGGGCAATATGAGAGCCTGAGTCGGGCCAGGACTGGGATGGCCCCGGACCAACACCGATGTCATGTGGAGGCAGAAATTTGGCCTGCCAATGGTCAAGCGCTGAGGGGGGCCAAATTCCTGGTGCGGAAAAAGTCCGATAGCTAATGGGAGGCTGTAGCACACATAAAGAGGAGCATGATGGCATCCGTGGCAGATGACTGCTTGACCATTATGGCCTTTCGGAGGGGACTGTGGCACAATGCTGAAGCACATCCCGACAAGATTTGGAGACAAGATTGCTGAGCAGATTAGAAAATACTGGTCTATACAGGCCAGCCGTCTCACTCAACATAAACCGGTTTCGCATGCTCATCCACATGGACTTGATTAGGTTTTTATGTCCTGTCTAGTCTTTTTGGATCTTCACTTTATTGTCTAAAGAATGAAATTATGACTGATTTCTGGGATATGGTGTGTGTGTGTAAGTGTGTGTGTGTTTGTGGGGGGGGGGGCGGCACAAACACACTCATCTATTCATTCCATTCTAATGAAGTGTTTTACTGCCCTCAGCTTTCAGACTGTGTCGGGCTAAAATCAGTAGTAAATGAGCTCTCTTACTATGGAGATCTTTGTTTAATATTCTATTATGTTTGATGTTTGCCTAAATGGCTGGAAACTGTTTCGTCCTTTCAGCCGCATTCAAAGTCTTCCTCAAAGGATGGCAGGTTCCGTACATACGGTTTTCCTATGGTGAGCTGATAGTTGTATTTTCATATCCAGGCTGTGGAACCCAGCATGGGAGCCAAACCGGAGTCGAAATCAATGAAATAGTATTAAGATGCAATTGCCCCTCATTATAGCAGGCGAAAGACCACTGTAATTCACAAGCCGAGAACATTTTACCAAGTGTTTTTCGCAAAACATTAGTTCGGTGTGTTTTTCAATTTCCATGCTTCTCTAAAACAATTGGCCTGTAAAGAAAATACCATTATTATCAACCCCTTCAAATTTCTGGAATTAAACCCTAAACAAATTCTCCGCAGCTTAGGTTTTGGAAATGATATTTCCCACCACTCCTTCCGCTCTGCTGGTCCCTATATTTAGAGTGGTTTTTTCCTCCCAGTGTGATAAGAGTTGTGTATCTCAAGGACAATCCTGAGTGTTTGCACACCCTGTTATTTTAGGTTGTATTCCATGTCACAACATCACTCTCCCCTCTCCACCGCCCTTGGCGTCTTGCCTGTCTTGATTTCCTCGCTTTGTGCTACAGCTCAGGGTCAGTAGTATCTAAATAGCCTTTCCATCTAATGACGTCATGAATAATCTCACCAATATGGTCTGTTCCCCCTTCTCCAAGTTAAAAAGAACGGCAGATCTGTTTCTCCTTTTGTATATGGTCACATTTCCACACTCTGCATCATAATGACCACACCATCATGTCATATCCGGTTAATGTAGTAGGACAGTACAAAGGACCTAATCTGGCAGAGTGTAAAGAAGGAGCTAGATAATCCTAGAAGATGGACAGTAGCCATGGAATTCACGCTACCCCTAGGCCACCAGCGGAGGATATAGGGGGTAGAATTGCCAGGATCCAAGCTGGGAAGGCCCCTGGAGATTTCGGGGTAGAGCCTGGGGAGGGCAGACACCCCTGTGGGAAACAATGCCAGTGTCTACCCTCTAAGGTAGCGATCCCCAACCTGTGGGCAGCGGACCACATGTGGTCCGTCGACTAATTGGAGGTGGGCCACGAAGGATGCCTTCTCCCCCCCCCGGCCCTTCATCCCCCCCCCCCGGCCCTTTACAACACACTTTGGGTGTCATTGTCTCCCATCACTCCCAGATGGGACTATCTCATTGCAGAGAAACAAGCTCAGGGTTCCCATTGATTTGTCATTGTCATGAGTTAAAATTTCCATGAAAATAAAATGTTCCTTATGTTCATTGTTGTGGCGTGTCTGTATCTTATTTTGAAGGGATGTTTAAACATTACCATAGCGATTAGAGAGCTTTAGGGCAGTGGTTGAGAGTAGAGGAGTAAACTACCCCCCCCCCCACACACACACACACACTGGGCCTCAGTAAAATTGTCAAGCGTTGAGTGGTCCCCGGTGATAAAAAAGTTGGGGACCACTGCTCTAAGGCACCCATTTGCTGCAGGGGAACCGATCTCGGTAGTCTGGAAATGAGCTGTATTTACAGAGGATTCCCAAGTCCCGGCTAGAGGCTAGCATCTCTATTGGGGCGCCATGATGATGTGGTTAGAGTGTTGGATCCAGGGCAGCCAGGTTGAATTCCAGGTTTGAATCTGCTACGGAAACTTGCTGGTTGACCTCAGCGCAGTCATCCTCACTCTTAGACTAGCCTACTCCACAGGTTTCACAAGAGGTGTCAGAATGTTTGGGAAACTGATTTTTTTTTAAAAAATCTGGATTACTACATCTCTGTGTGAAATATAGACCCACCACACTTGCAGTCTATCTCTGCCTGTTGTTCATTGACACGCAGTCCCTTTAACTACAAACACCTTCGGTTTTCCACTTCTGTTGCCCTGCTGGCTTGATGAAGCTGATTAATATTAACCAATCGCAGTAAGTAAAGCCCATTGCATGAATCATTACCTTAGATTTTGTACTTAGTCTGGATTATTGGTATCCCCCCCCCACCCCCCACCTCTCGGTAAATATATTATAGTGGAAATCTTGCTCTGTCAGTCTCAGCCTTTTGCTTTCCTGAATGAATCATTCTTAGAATTGAAATTTCCATGATCAGACCTGTAGCTCTCTGTGCACTATAGAGAATGGTGGTTAACAGAATTGAAAGGTCTAGTTATTTGGAGGAGATCCATCAAGACACTTAGTTTTGCAATTCACTTAAGGGAAAGCACGTCTGGACTCCACTGAAATTATCTTAACTAAGAGAGGTTTTGTGCAAGAAGTCTGCAGGAGACACGTTGGATTGCATCCAAACCACAGTGGTGCATCCAAAGGTGTCTTTCCACTGATGGAAGGATGCAGTCGGGTCCTACTTGCTATTATGCTACATCTGTGGAGCCAAAGTTAAGGAGTGGCGATCAATAGGTAACCCATCATGGCAGATTCAGACACCCAGTGTGGTCTAGGTTAGTGTGTCAGTGGAAGACCCGGGTTTGAATCCCCACTCAGCCAAGGAATCTAGCTGGGTGACAAGGGTCCACTGATAGGGTTGCCAACTCCAGAGTGGGGAATTCCTGAAGATTTGGGAATGGAACATGGAGATAGCAGGATTTAAGAAGGGGAGGGACCTCAGTGGGATATAGTGTCCTAGAGTTCACCCTCCATCTTTTTGCTAGGGAGATTATCTGTGTCATTAGAGATCAGTTGTAATTCCAGAGCTCCAGGTGCCCAGGCTCCACCTGACAGCTGACAAACCTATGGTCCAGTCACTTCTTCCCATGTGACCTACCATGCAGGGTGGATGTTGTGAACATAAAATGGAGGAAGCGAGTGAAGCTGTGAGTTACCTTGCAGTGGGGAGAAAAGCAGAACATACATTTGTCAATAAATAAGATACCAGGCTGTTGTTGGAAAACAAGAATCACCAGGTTCAGCCTTTGACCTTTCTGTCCACCATCTGTCCTGTCACCCTGATGAGTGGCATGTCTGCCACACAATTGTAGTCCTAGCTAGCTGCCATTGGCACGGGGTACGCCTCAAGATGTCATGCCACGTTGCGTGAGACACTGTATTACATATATCTGACCCAACACAGCGATGCTATTTTGGACAGTGACCCCTCTCCTCGCAGAGCTTAGTTCTGCCCTCAGAAGAACAACAAATGTTGACCCAAAAAGTTAGTTTGAACTTTAAAGCCATCCCCTTTTTCTTTGGGTACGTGTATGTGCGTGTGTTTAAATGCAGATACCTTTTGCTGTCTGCAAAGAGTTGATAGAACAGCCGAATGATAAAGACGCTCGCCGTAGAAGCAGTATTCCCTGTGGTTTAATGAACACAGAGATGACTTCTTCATGACATATGCCTGCAAAAATAGGAAGGCCAGTGTTTCAGTACTTCAGCAGAGGCAGTTGCCGGTTGGGGAACATTTTGTGGCCGGGAGACATACCATCACTTACAAATGAATTCCAGATGTATTTTAGTCAATACGCTTGGTATATGCAACTAAGCCACAAGCTTTCTAATTTGTGGTGGAATTGATGAGTTTCATTCACAGAACAGACTCAGATAGCAGAAGCTCCTCAAAGGTCCCTCGGGCTGATTCCGCACGGGCGGAAAAGGCCAAGAGGGTGTCCATATGGAAGTGGGACAAATTCCCGCTTCGACATGATGCAGCCGCTGGGCAGGCCCCCTCCTGTGCCTGCTGCAGAGCAGGCCCTTGGTTGCCCCAGATTCTCCTGCATTCCCTTAGCCACTGCGGGGGCCAACAGCCCCGGCTCCTCCCTTGCCTTCAGAGGGGTGGACTGGGGCATTCAGTTTTATTTTGCAAGAAGGTAGGATTGTGTGAAACACAATCCCACCCTCCTGCAAAATAAAAAATACCCTGCGCCCCCTCCCCCACATGGCGGAACTATTCCACTGCTGCTTTGTTTCCCAGGGGGAGCAGATCCAGCACTGAAATGTGTCCCCATAGGGGCATAGTAACCTGGGGAGCTTTATGCTCCACTGCAACATACCAGCAGCAGCCCAGTGTGGCCACCGCCATGCAAAATGGTCCTCAGCCTTGCAAGGGTGGGTTTGCTACCTTCCAGATGGGCCCTGGAGATCTCCTGGAATTATATATATATATCAGTGCATTATACCCAGATAAAGTGCCTTCCCTCAGCATATTCCACGTTTCCCAGGCTCCACCCTCAAACCTTAAGGAATTTCTGGACCCAGAGTTGGCAGCCCTACTTTGCAAGATAATGGGCTCTTTAAGCCTCCTGCTATAAAGCATTAGTCAAATAGGGTCAAATTTAGGGTAAGTTCATCTGGCAAAGGTGCTTTTACAGGACATTATCTTATGAAGGGATAATTGGAGAGTTCTTTTTCCCCCCAGACTAGCTATAGAGGTTGCATAAGGATCAGGGTTCGGGGGAATGCTTCTCACTCTTAGTGCTGGCATCTTTTCTTGGGGCTCTCCTAAGTTTTGAGGGGGGAGATGAGTGAAAATATACACGTGAAGAATGCCACTGGACTCAGTTGAGCCCTTGTTTGCATGGAAGAAGGGAGGAAGAAGGTAAACCAGTTTATATAAATGTGGTCCTGTCTGAGCGTCAATACTGCGTGAGTCAGTGTGGCACAGACAACTGTAACAGAAGAACCATTAGGCATGTGCATGTGAGATAAAGTTACACATCTGACCTGCCACATATTACCATACACCTTCCTGTTGTTTTTCTCTTTCCGTTACGTGTGCATGTTTCTGTCATCTTGCAGGGATGACAAAGGCCTCTTTTGAATTTAACCACAGATCTTTGAAAGTACTGAGTTACATTTAGCATACTGTAACAATCTGGTGTGCTTCAGCGAGTGACAGAGGCTTTTGACATATATTCCATCAAATAGCATGTGTAATTTGAGGGCGGGGACACCAGCACAGGGGGAGATGGGGGGCTCAGTCATAGAGCCCCAACTTTGAATAGAAAAGGTTCAAGAGTCAGTCCTTCACTCAAAGCTTCTCAAGTATTTTTATTTCTTTTAAACATTTGCATTGCCACCCTTCCATCCAAACAGGACCCCTGAGTAATATGGAATAGGAATAAAAGTCTCTTTGCATGAGGCTGATTACTATTTAATACTTACTGAAATGAACTAATCAGCATTAGAAGAAGAAGAAGAAGAAGAAGAAGAAGAAGAAGAAGAAGAAGAAGAAGAAGAAGAAGAAGAAGAAGAAGAAGAAGAAGAAGAGATGGTTCTTATATGCCACTTTTCCCTGCTCAAAGCGGCTTACATTCGCCTCCCCTTTCCTCTCCCCACAACAGACACCCTGTGAGGTAGGTGAGGCTGAAAGAGTCCTGAGATTACTGCTCGGTCAGAACAGCTTTATCAGTGCTGTGGTGAGCCAGCTGGCTGCATGTGGGGGAACGCAGAATCGAACCCGGTTCTCCAGGATTAGAAGTCCGCACTCCTAACCACTACACCAAGCTGGCTGCATTTGGAAGCATAACAACTAGGGTTGTCAGATCCACCTTGGGAAACTCCTGGAGATGTGGAACAATCCCCTGTGGATGGTGGGCTTTGGGGATGGGGCGAGCTCAGCAGGTGTAACAAGTTGCTGTTTCCCCTGGTGGGGGGGGGAGGGACTCATCTTTCTAGTCTGGAGATCTGTTGTAATTTCAGGAGTTCTTGAAGCCCCACCTGGAGCCTGGCCACCCCAGTAGAGACTGATATACATCAGTGCATAGTTCCACATCAAACTGGGCTAGCATATATAATGTATGACTTAATTAAGTCCCCCCGGGTGGATTTCATGCTAAATTGTGTGGATGTTGCACATCCTGGTGGAATTGGCTGTTGCAGCAGTCAGAGCAAATAAAGTTATACCCGTTCTGTTCTACGTGACAACTGGAAACATGGATTCCCTTAAATGCAGACATGCGTTGCCGTCTCCAACGGACAGATAACCATTTTGAACCAGCAGGATTTGAAATAAGTAGATCATCTTCACACAATTGTAAAGGTAGCACAGTGTCAGGATTTAGCAGAGCGCCAGGATTTTAATTTTATTTCTTTTGAGAAAGAGTGGACAGTTAACTCTTCATTAAACATGGGTCTGTTTTTAGTTAGTTGGGCCAATCTTTAAGCCCACACTTATTTGGGGACAGAATTTGCTTCATGGCTGTTTAAGTCCTAAATCTGATCTTTGCTGCCATTCTAAAGGCTGCCTCCAAACAGGCAAATGTGGGGAGGGGCTATGAATATAGAACGTAGTTGGGAACAATGAATTCTTTTTGAACAAAAATAAGGGTTTCGCAACATGTCCTTTTCTTTCTCCTTGAAAATGAGCACGGCTGAAATCTGCTCTGGTTCCTTTTGCTTCAACTTTGCAGGATTCCGTCTGCAGCAGAGTCCAAAAATAGTTCTGGAATATGCAGCATGCTGCAATGCTAATCCTGCCAGCAACCCAGCTCAGGAAAGATTGGCACCCGTTTGATAGCGCATTTTGCTGTGTGGTTCCACTTCTGGCTGAACATCTCTTAGAGACCTGGGGGAGAAAAAAAGGATAAGACTATCAGAAGAGGCCCTCTGAAACTACTAGGGCTACTGAATGGCTGTGAAGTGATTTGAGTACTTGAATATATTCTCTGGTTAATGCAGCCCCACCTCCCATATTGGAATGATGTATTGTCTAGTCTGAGCACATCTCAAATACGTCTTTGCACTAGCCCTAACTATGGCAGCTGCTCTTTCACGTGGCTCCAGGAGAAGAGGGAATGATGAGAGGTGGAGGTTCTGGCAACACGCTGTGGCATTCCCTTTCCCTACTCCAAGTAGGCTTATCTTGCTTGTTTAGGATTGCCAACCGTATGCCAGGAGATTTTGAAGTGGTGCCTGGGGAGCTCATAGTTTTATGGAAATGCTGCATGACTACCTTCAGTATCCAGATCATGGAGATTCCTAGGAGAGCACGGAGGGTTTGACATCACTTCTTGGCAGAGGGCCAATGGATGTGATCATCTGGGCCGTGCTCTAGGAACCTGCACTCTTTATGGTCGTAGAGGTGGGCAGAAAGTTCTAGAGCATCACCACCAACACCATTCCCCTCCCATTTTTCCTCCTCTTATTGAAAATGTCAACTGAAAACAGGGACTGGAGATTGCCCACTGCCACCAGCCAAATGGTAAACCTTTGCTTGATGTTGTAATCTATGTACCCTCTTGGTTTCTTGTTGCTGTCTCTTTCTATCCCTTTCACATTTTTGCCATGGTTCTCTGGAGAATCTATTTATTTGTTCACTGGCTATGCCAATCTCCTTGGTGCCGGAAGCCTCTCAGCTTTCCAGGCCAGAGCTGGTTGCATCTACAGCAAAAACATTATCAGTCTGCTGCTTAACTGCTACAATTAAGTTGGATATGATCCGTTTTTCTGTTGTTGGAAATTGAAGGAAAGCTCCCCTTAGTCCATAATTTGGGGCTCATGAGGCTTAAACAGACAAAAGTGGTGTGGTTTTAGGCAGTCGTGAAGAGGTAAATTTGGATAGAATCAAGGGGGAAAGCTGACTGGAGCAATCTCATTTTGTAAACAACTGGCACATCTGGCTCTGTGGGTATATCTGTATTCATGTAGTCTGGATAGAGTTGCCATCTGGGAGCATTTGGAGAGCAGGAGCATTACCGAGGGCAGCCAATGAGGATAATAGCGTACTGTAACGCTCTCTCTCCCCTACCCTCATTTTGGCTCCCACTGCTCTATTGGATTAAGGCACAGTGGGGAACCTGCTGAGTTTTTAAAGACCGGATGGAATCAAGATCCCATAAATAAATAAAAAATTAATAAGTCTAAGGCTGAAGATCTGAGCCAGGTTCAATTGATCTATTCTGTACGTTGTATCTTTTAAAAATAAAAAATTCTGCCTGCCATCCAAGGAACACAAGGGGCTGTGAATTAGGTTCTCCCCTTTACTTTATCTTTACATCGGTGCATTCTGGACAGGCCAGTCTGAAAGGGAGACAGAGAGACACACAGAGAGAAACAGAGACAGAGAGAGAGAGACAGAGACTGAACCAAGATCAGCCAGTGAGCTGCAATCTGAACCCAGGGCTCCCCTAATCTGAATGTGACACTGAACTGCAACACCACACACTCTCTTGAAAGGAAGAAAGGTGGCAGCTATACTGTCTGACTAAGGGGGGTTGCAACAGTTGGAGATACAGCCCAATTCTTCCCAGTCAGGTTGCATGAACCAGTGGTTCCTTGTCTGGGGTGCTACATCTGCCTCTGGAAAGGAAAAGTTAGCTGTCCCTTTTTCTGTTCACCCTTATCCCCATTCAAACACTTTGCCATGCTACCATCCTTTAGGCATCTTTTATTTTACCCGGGTTCTCCCCTGCTAAAAGCTAGGCGTGTTCTTCGTATAAAAACTGTCGAAGAAAATGTCAAGGAGATGGCAGGCAAAGCAGTGCTCCCTGTGGGACTGCGAACTAGCTGGTCTGGCGTTGAGGATGGGAGAAAGAGGCAGCCTTTCTCTCCATCCTCACCTTTCAAAATCATGCCTTCTCCCTAACCACTACACCAAACCAGCTCTCCCTACAAGAGCCAGTTTGGTGTAGTGGTTAGCAGTGCGGACTTCTAATCTGGCAAGCCAGGCTCGATTCTGCACTCCGTCACATGCAGCCAGCTGGGTGACCTTGGGCTCGCCACAGCACTGATAAAACTGTTCTGACCGGGCAGTGATATCAGGGCTCTCTCAGCCTCCCCTCCCTCACAGGGTGTCTGTTGTGGGGAGAGGAAAGGGAAGGGGATTGTAAGCTGCTTTGAGACTCCTTCAGGTGGAGAAAAGTGGCATATAAGAACCAACTCTTCTTCTTCTACATTCCAATTAGCTTTGGAACAAAACCCACAATGGCCTGTGCTGTAAAAAACAAACAACCGTGGAGCTAAAAGCAGCTTGATGGAAGGAAGGTAGCACCACATAACCAGATCTCTTCCAGGTGGCCCCACCTGAAGGTTGGCAACCGTAAATACTCTCACCTTTAAAAAGGTAGCCCTTATAGTAAAAGGCTGAATATTAATAGCTGCAGTGTGTGTCTGTTTGTTCGGTGGGGTGAAACACAGGGCCTGTAGTCATCATGTGGCTCTGTTGGTTGGCAGTAATCATGAACATGGCTCTCCAGGAGGCTTGGAGATTGCTGCTGACCTGCCTAGTTGAGTTCTTATTCATAATTGCTTATGTACAGGCAGGCAGGATGTGTCCGTGTGATTGTGTTTGTTGTATGAGCATGGGTCGCACAACCCATAGATTCTCTACCGTCGCATTAATTCCTCCAGGTGATACATGCAACCTACTTGGCTTGGAACACGGCATCCCCATCTCTCAAATGTACAAGGAGAATGCCACAGAAGTTTCTTATCGCTGTCTCGGCAGCTGGTTTGCGCCGTGCGTGTGAGCTCTCCGTCAGTCCTCCACAGGTTAAGTCTACCCTGAGTGTATTGGTGGGGGAAATTCATCTTTTTGAAGTCTCCTTTGCTTGTCAGCCTAGCAGAGGTCGGCAATGCTAGCTGTGTCTTTTATTAATGGAAACCGCTGTCTTTACACAGAAACAAGATTATCTTGTTTTTGTCCAATCCATTTTCCATGCGCGGCTTTTGGCGGAAACCTGATCCCTGCATAAAAGTGATGGAAGATGCTGCTCAGATTAGGGGCTACTGTGGTTAGACATCTTTTTACACCAAAAGGGTCCAAAAAAATAGGATAGATGACGCATGTGCAATGAGTTTGATGGCAGGAACTGATGGGAGAGCCCAAGGCATTACCATCATAAGAGTTTTTTTCCCAACTTTAAGATGAGTACTGGTTAGTTCTCTTGCCCGCCAACAAATCCCCTAATCTCTGTGGACCCCTTTAGTAGACACAGGTCAGGTTACAATTTGTGTGTGTGTTTATTTTCAATTCTGTCCCTAACCCCACCTTTGTGCAAAGGAAAGGCCATTGGGACAAGGAGTTGCTATGCTGAACTTCATTAATGTGACCAAGAGCTTCTGGCATTTATCATCTGATTTATTTGATTTACTCCATTTATAATCTACCTTAATCCCAAGGGAGGACTCAGAGTGGTTTACAGGAGGGGTAGTCAACCTGTGGTCCTCCAGATGTTCATGAACTGCAATTCCCACGAGCCCCCTGCCAGCAAATGCTGGCAGGGGGCTCATGGGAATTGTAGTCCATGAACATCTGGAGGACCACAGGTTGACTACCCCTGGTTTACAGTATTCATCCCTTCTCCATTGTCACCTCACAACAACACTGTGATGTAGGTCGGGCTGAGAGTATGGGGCTAAATCAAAGTCACCCAGCAAGTTTCCATGGCAGAGTGGGGATTTAACCTGGGTCTTCCAGATCCTAGTCTGACCCTCTGACCACTACACCACACTGTCCCTCGTGACATGTAGATCCATATTTTCTTTTATTATGGAACTAGATTTAAAGCCCATTTCACATGCAAATGAAATGGGCGCTAGATGGCCTGGGAGAAGGCCTACCCCCCACCCGTGGCTCTCTGGCAGAAGGCTGGCCGGCCCACCCCCCACCTGAGGCTCTCTCGAGCCTTCTCCCGGCCGGCGGAGCAGCCTCGCCACGTCGTAGACGCGGCGAGGCCGCTCCGCCGGCCGGGAGAAGGCGGCGCAGGCCACCCCTCACCCGTGGCTGTCTGGAGCAGCCGGGCAGATTCCCTGGGCGGGTGAAGCAGCCAATGGGGAGCCGCGCTTTGGGCCAATCCTGCTTTGAGCAGGGGGTTGGACTAGATGGCCTGTATGGCCCCTTCCAACTCTATGATTCTATGATTCTAAGTCAGCCACCTCTTTCTTTACCTTTCTTTACCATCTTTTTCTTTATCTTTGATGTCTCCCCATCTAGAAGGGAGATGGAGGACGCACCGCCAAGTAGAGTAGCGTGCGGAAAAGGGGGCCATTGCTTCCTTGGGAAAGCAGGAGGAGGAGTAGAGGCCTTTTGAAGTTTAGGACAGTCGCCACTGCTGCACAACATAAATCACAGTGCAAACTGTGTGATTATACCCTGCAGGGAGATAGACTGTGTGTTTATGGGACTCTTCACTGAGCACTTAGGAATAATCTGATATAAAGCAGCAGGGGAGGAGAGTAATGACAACTTCAAATTAGTTTAATGAATGTTTACATTAAATGGAAGGGAGGGGAGGGGGCTTTTCGGCAAACCCGCAAACACAAAGTGACAGTTTTGTCTCCAGATGAGAACATTTTGCTTTGTCTGTAAAAAAAAAAAGAAAGAAAGAAAAAGAAAGAAAGAATGGGGGGCAGGGAGGGAGGTGTCGATTTTAACCCTTTTAACCCACCTTCAGGATTTCTGCGACAGGAGAGAAAGAGAGAGATTGTCTACCATTCTGCAATTTCGTACCATGTTGCAATAACTGAGGATAGTGTGCAGGTTGTCTGGGCTTTAAATGGGAGCCACATCTGCCTTCCAGTAGTAACTATATGTGTACACACACACACAAAGGGAGAAAGAGAGCTCAAAACCTATACTTCACCCAGCTATCTAGTCTGCAATACTTCCTTGTTTCCAATTCAAGGAAGTCCCCCCCCTCCCCAAAAAACCCCCAAGAGTTTGGTTTTTCTGCCCACCCTGTTTTATTGCTTTTTCTACTGCTCATTCACCCTGATGAAGAGTTCCTAGGAATTCAAAAGTTCCTTTGTGATAATTTGGTTGGTCATCATAAAAAAAGACATTAAACTGGATTGGTGGTTTGTTTATTAGATTTCTACTGGGCTATCATGCTTCCTTGTGATCTTTTAATTTCATTGATTGATAGACAGATACGCACACCCAAACTGACAATACTATTGACCATCATATTGGTCTATCCAGCCATCGATCCAATCACAATAGGTAAACATAGGAAATCAGTGAAGTAGTTGTAGTATCACCTTATCCTTAAAATGCAGAGAAGGGATAGAAGAGCAAATTTGGCGAAGAAATCTTCTCTCCCTTAATATTGCGGGGACAGATGCTGCAGAAGATCTTACAACTGAAATAAAAGACTGTATTTACATCTCTCTCTCTCTCTCTCTCTCTCTCTCTCTCTCTCTCTCTCATGTTCACACTGTGATGTATGGACTGAATTCTTCATGGGTATTTGAGATGTCCTTGAGCTCAGGATAAACCAATGACTTAGCTAGCTCACTGGGATACCGGGAAACAGAACCTACATGGGTCCTCCAGAAATAGGCAGTGCAAACAGCACAGGTCAAGCGAAAATCCCACCAGCTCTCAAGCAACATTTCAGCATGTCAGACGCAATGTGTGGGGAGGAAGGACACACAGGAGCGTTCCTGCCTGGTGCTGATTATCAAAGGACATTTTCTAGTAAAGAGCTGCAGGCAGCCCTTGTTCAGGTAGGTAAAGGCTTTCAGGAAACCCCCTTGACTTTGCTTGGGCACTGAGAACCCGGGCAGAGTTCTCCACTTAGAGCTCATTGAAATCAATGTACTCTGGATAAAGTATTAAAGGCCATTTTGGTTGGTGTTTTATAAAACACTAGGAAAGGTTGGGGGAGCTTGGTTTGTTTAGCCTGGAGAGGGGAGGACTGAGAGGGAATCTGCTAACAAACTTCAAGTATTTAAAAGGCTGCCATGTAGAGGATGGAGCAGAGTTGTTCTCTCTTGCCCTGGAGTGACGGACCAGAACCAATGGGATGAAATTAATTCAAAAGAAATGCTGTCTAAACATCCAGAAGAAGTTCCTGACAGAGAGCGGTTTCTCAGGCTTCCTCAGGAGGTGGTGGGTTCTCCATCTTTGGAAATTTTTAAACAGAGGCTGGACAGCCATTGGACAAAGAGGCTGATTCTGTGAAGGTTCAAGGGGGTGGCAGGTTACAGTGGATGAGCGATAGGGTTTTGAGTGTCCTGCCTAGTGCAGGGGGTTGGAATAGATGACCCAGGAAGTACCTTCTAACTCTGATTCTATGAAAACGAAATAAGTGGGAGAATTGTGGGGAAATTCCCCCTGTCCTTCCCATGCTGATTGAATCTTGATCTGCCTTGAATGTGAGAAGATAAGGTTGGCTCGAAATGTTTTAACTACATGAAGAAATTTAAATAAATGCATTTCAACATTACAGCAAATTTAATAGATTTAGGATATTAAATATTGCTAAAAGCCAATAAAGCCCTCAATGACTATAGTGACCCCAATGTTTAGCTGTTATTTCCCACAACTGGCCAAGTCCAGTTCGGAAATAATTCAGATGTCATTTGACAAAATTCATCCAGTGACCCTTACGTTTATGGTTTCCATTGTTCCCCCTAACTTGAACAACATGTAGCTACAGAGACATTCCTGGCTAAAAACGAAAGGACAAATAGATCAAGAAGAAGCTCAGTTGTGCATTGAATTTCAACAGCATCCACCTGCCTAACAGAAAGGTAGATGGATGTCATATTGATATGCCAAATGCTTTCTTGTAATCTGTTAGAGATTGTAAATGTCACATTAATTATTACCAATGTTTGGTAGAACCAGTTAATGCCAGAAAACACACCAAATGATTGAGGATGATATTCAAAAGGGTTTTATGTTATGAGTAGATAGACAAGCCTGCAAGGGTTCCCCTCTTCTTTTAAACCAATTTAGAAACACTTTGCATCTCTCCCAGCTAGTCATTCATAATCATAACCATTTCTAATTACGTATACATGAGCAACACAGCGCTGGATTATTTATCACATCCTATTGGCAGAATATGATCTCGCGCAAAATGTGATTACTCTTCTAATGAGAACGACAGGATTGTCAATTGTAAACAAAACTCTGCAAGACAGATTTTATTGGAAGCACTGGGTGAAATTATTAAATGAATATATTTCTTAAATGTTTCAACAAATGCAATTTTACATCACAGGCAGCATCCCGCAAAACTCAAAGACTGAAAAGGCAGTGGCCCAAAGAGCGGCCCAAGTCCAGTTTAGCTTTTCCTGTGTTTTGGGATATTTTCTGTGGGTAGAATGAATGTTCATAGGAAACAGAAGAGGACTCCAAACTTGCATACTACACAGTCATTGGAAACTGTCTATAAAGCCTCCATAGCATGTGGCGTGGCTTGAAGGGTGTGTTCTTACAGATGGTGCAAGAGTGACCTTAAAAATTCACTTTGGATGCTATAGGACAGGGGCAGTCAAACTGCGGCCCTCCAGATGTCCATGGACTACAATTCCCAGAAGCCCCTGCCAGCAAATGCTGGCAGGGGCTTCTGGGAATTGTAATCCATGGTCATCTGGAGGGCCGCAGTTTGACTACCCCTGCTATAGGAAAAACCAAGCTCTACGATTCAGCAGCAGAGGTGCCTTGCAACCTCCTGGAGATTTGGGGATGGATCCTTGTAAGGTCTGGGTTTGTCAACCCTCCCCTCCACACAATCCTCCACCAGTGGCCATGGAGGACCAGGCAATCTTAGAAGGCCAATAGATAAAGGTAAATGCAAAGGTATCCCCTGCGCAAGCACCAGATCATGTCTGACCCTTGGGGTGATGCCCTCTAGCATTTTCATGGCAGACTCAATACGGGGTGGTTTGCCAGTCCCTTCCCCAGTCATTACTGTTTACCAATAGATAGGAGGGGCTTATTTGTTCACTTTATTTTATAGTCCATCTATCTCACTGAGATTCAAGGTGGTTTACATGGTTTTAGGGTTGCCAGGTTGGTCAAACCAGCTGGCAGGAGATGGGGAGGAACTTGCGGGAGCTAGAAGAGAAGAATCAGGAAAATACTGCAACATCCATGTGTCATCTGGAAGTATTGTACCACATTGCATACATCAGGGGGAACAGCTGCAGGTGGTAGATTAGATCCAAGTGGGTAGCAGAGGTGGTAGATTGGTATCTTCCTGTGACTGGTTCCCACACATCTTTAAGGCTGTCGATGTCCTGCAAATTCAATATGGCAGGGGGACAACCTGCAGAACCTGCAAATTCAATATGGCAGAGGGAGGTGTGGGGCTGATGTGAGTTCTGGCTTTCCCCCATAAAGGCAGTGACCAGATTGGTCCAGGGTGAGTACCTGGCCATCCTGGGCTGCAGGTTTAAATATGAGCCTGGGTAACAGAACTTAGAAGTGAGCTGGATTTTCAAGCGCTTGATGTTTTAGGACTATGTAGTCGTATAGAGAGTGCTTTAAGTAGGAGATTGCTTTCTCGGATGTAACTAAGAAAGAGCCACCAGGAGTATTCAGGTAGTGAGCCAGTTTGTTTTTCCGTTGGGTAGCTTTCACTTCTGTATTGCATCAAATCAAGCTATCAATATTCCCTTTTCTAAACCTATACAATAAACTTTCCTTCTATTTTACCAAGTACCTGGAATTCAAAAAATCTGGGGGCCGAACTTGGTGGAAATATGTCCCCCTTCGTTTGAATGAGAAACTGTACAGAGGTTAATTATTAGATAATATCATTGTTACTATGAAACTCTGAAGACAGAAAAAATCTGGCTCCTTAAGTTTTGGACTAAGAGCCAAAGAAAATTAGTCAAGTACAACTCTTGGAAAATGTTGTTTGCATGAACCTGCATGGAAAACTTGCATGGGTATGACGGTTTCTGAAACGGAAATGTATCTGTTCAATTTTTTGTCCTAGTCCGGAAATGTTAACAGAGTGAAAATAATGTTTTGTGCACATAGCACCAACAGGAACAAAGATGCATGTTCTTAGGCCTTTGGAACATTAAAATAGCTGCTTCTGTTTTGACTCCAAGTAGATTGTAGACTGCTTAAAAGGTAAAGGTGTGCAAGCACCGAGTCATGTCTGACCCTTGGGGTGATGCCCTCCAGCGTTTTCTTGGCAGACTCAATACGGGGTGGTTTGCCAGTGCCTTCTCCAGTCATTACCGTTTACCCCCCAGCAAGCTGGGTACTCATTTTACCGACCTCGGAAGGATGGAAGGCTGAGTCAAATTGAGCTGGCTGCTGGGATTGAACTGCCAGCCTCATGGGCAGACAGCTTCAGACAGCATCTGCTGCCTTAACACTCTGCACCACAAGAGGCTCTTCTTAGACTGCTTAAAGTAGTGCAATTCATTAGGAGAACAGTGCCCAAGCAGTATTTAAGAAAGGTTATTCTTTTTGCCCCGTTCTGGCAACAGCTTTATAAGCCATAACAAATATTTATCTGGTTAGGTTGTGAACAGACACCTTGAAGGTTCGCAGTTTCCCTTGGTTTTGGTTTAGTAAATGAAGCTATAATGCGATGAACCACAATGACAAAACGAGTTCTTCTATGCAAGTGTGCTCTGCAGGATGATGTGGCACTGTCCTTTTTGTCCTCTGCTTGGGAATATGTATCGCTGGGTGTCTATTAAATTCATAAAAGCTGTAACAAACACTTACCTCAGTCAGCCACAGTATATAGATTTACCTTTCGGGCTCCAGGTAGTCTGGCGAAGTGACCACCATCCTGTTGTTCACTCCAGGATGCAGGATTTGCTGGCAAAAGCACAGGTCTTGACAAAAATAACAAGGAGGGGTCATCTGAGTGCTGAACAAGCTCTTTGAAGATCTCTTTTAGAAAAATTTGATTCCAGGATTCCCTCAGGAAAGGGAATACCTTAGTCGGCAGTAACAGAAAACTAACTTCTGTGCGTGACGCCTTTCTGAGACTTCCAACAAATGCTGGAAGATGAGACAGAGTTTGTTCTTGAACGGCGAGTGTGTTTGTTACGTTTTTGCTTGCTGTCACAAGAGATCCCATCCTTCACTCTAAGTCTACCATCTCAGGGCTGTTGTAGCTCTTGATAGCAGGGGTACAATGTGCTTTCATATATTCAGAGGAAATGCCAACCTTACCGAAAAGGCATAGCTGTCCCACATTTGAAACACAAGGACCCCTCTCTTTTCTAGGGTGTGAATTGGCTCCCAGAGCAATAGGGAACCAAGCATCAGTGGTCCCATAGCAGCAGTCTGGGCAATGCTAGCCAATTAAGGGAAGAGCTTGGTGTTTTGAGCATCTGTTTTGCATGCATATGGTTCAGTCATCATCATCTCTAGTTAGGGATCAGGTGATGTGAAAGACATCCACATGGAAATCTAGAGAAATGCTCCCAGTCAGTAAACCTTGACAGACCAATAGCCTGGTTTGGTCTATTTGCAAGATGCAATGTAGACACATTGTGTAGAATTGTTACCAGAATGTTAAAATAAGTAAACACTAACCTAATGTTTGGGATTTCATCTATAGACATAGCAAAAGTTGTTGCTTTTATGGTGCTTCTGATTGGTTGAGTCACACAGAGGAATTTCATCTGCAAATAGCACTGGAAGATAGAAGAAGAAGAAGAAGAAGAAGAAGAAGAAGAAGAAGAAGAAGAAGAAGAAGAAGAAGAAGAAGAAGAAGAAGAAGAAGAAGAAGAAGAAGAAGACCACCACCACCACCACCACCACCACCACCAAAACACAGTGCTGTATTTTTACTGGAAGTTCTTACAGGAAGTGACAAAGAGCAGCTCTAGGAATTGCCAAAAACTCTGGTGTTACCATAAAGTTTGTATGACAATTCCTAGAACTGTCCTTTATCACTTCTGTTTTTATACCATAAGTTATGTAGCATCTCATGCAATGCTGCAGCCCCTTCCATGAATCTGCCCACAACCTTCCCACCGATTCCCAGACACAACCTGTTACCATGCCTAAGTTCTATGCTTTACTTTCAGACTCCTTGTGGCTTTTTCTTTCGTTTCTGTTTACTGAAACCCATGGGTGTTAATTAAATTAATTTCAGAATAACATCTTGAGAGATGTTACATAGTGTTTTGAGCCTTTGCAAGGTAAAACCTCTGGAGAGATAAAGGCCCTATTTTTAGGAGGCTTAACTGTATTAGTTAGGAGCAGATTGAATGACGGTGCTGATGACAGAATTTTGCACGGAACTTTTTTTTCTCTTCTCCATGAACTTGCCTGGAGTAAGTCAATGACAACTTGAAATACTGTCAAAACCCACTGATAAGAAAAAACACAATTACAAGTAGCCCTAAAGATATGACACTTAACGAGGAAATCAGACCTATGTGCGTTGAAAAGACAATATTAATGAAATAATTCAAATAATTTAATATCAGGAAATTAGGACTGCTGGGTTCTTTTTTAAAAAGGAAACTCCGAGATTGTTTTTTTTTACCCAAGGAGCTTCAATTTGTCTATATGATAGATTTTAAAATATCACATTCCTCTATTAGCAAGAAGCTGTGAATATTAACAGTGCTGTGTTAATTGTTACAGATAAGTGGAAATACAAACTTAATAAATCTTAAAACTTTCCATTTGGAAACTTGAGAGGCACAAAATGCCTCCAGGTGATACCTAGAAATTTCCCACAATTAGAGCTGATCTCCTGACCACAGAGTCCTGTTCCTTAATGGAAAGATTAGCTTGGTGGGTGGATTCCAGAGCACCACAGTCCTGATGAACCCCCCTTCCCAAACATGTGTTTTCCTTGGTTTTTGGTTTAATGATTTCAGTCACTCATTAAGGTCACTGATTATAGATTTGAAAAATTCTGAAGATGTGAGAAATGATCCCTAGGGAGAACCAAGTTTGGGAAGGGATTTGTTTCTCCCTCACAATAGGAGAATATTGGAGTCACCCATTGAAACTTGATTCAGGGCATTTCCGCACATCAGAAAAAATAGCATTACGCCAGCTGAATGGTGTAGCGCTAAATATTATCGTTCTCCCAAGCCCCTCCTTTTTGCTGTCTCGCTTTCGTCTGCCGCCTTTTGTGCTTCTCACCCTCCACAAGTGCTGCTGGAAATGGCGG
Source organism: Paroedura picta (assembly GCF_049243985.1). Lineage (NCBI taxonomy): Eukaryota > Metazoa > Chordata > Lepidosauria > Squamata > Gekkonidae > Paroedura > Paroedura picta. The sequence continues at coordinate 26,446,972 of NC_135382.1, read as the reverse complement.
AAGAGAGCAATGTGCTTTACACGTGACTTTGTTCTGCCTGTCAATCAATCCAGGCAGCCAATCCCCTTTCTCCATGTTTTAAGGTCCCACAATGCCCACTAATTTTTAAAAATATATATATTCATAGTTTTCCATTTAAATGCCTATATGTGTACAATGTAAGATAAGCATTTCACTACATTTAACAAATGCGGAAATGCCCTCAGATTCCTCAAATGGTAGTGATACTTGACCACACTGTATCTTGTAGCTGGTTTTTGAAAAATGCTTAATAGTCCAAATGATGGTGGTAGAATCAAGCTGCATTCTTTGTGGACATCTTTGAATCTTTATTGTGGCCAATATTTTCAAGCCATTCAAGGAACTGCTGTCATACGAAGAATGAAATTTGAATCTTTTTCTCTGGTGGGTTTCTTCTGATTGCTTTCGGTTTCCGTGTTCCTCAAAAAGAAAGAGCTGCCTGTTAGTCAAGAGAGCTGCCTGCAGAGGAAGCCCACCTTTGTACTTTCTGTGGGAACGCCATCGGTTAACCGCTTGCCTGTCTTAGAAAATACCACACATAGAGCATCGTTGTCAGCCCAGTGCTTGATTGATGCTGTGGTGGGCAAACGTGTGAGACAGAAAGCAGCAAAACAGGGGAGCCTTGTTCTCTATGACAGGTGCAGTCTCACGGGGCCTGTTCTCCTGGTACCTCTGCTCAGCTTTCTGGTGATGCACTGAATAGCTTGAGCTCAAAAGGCCATCCTGCATCATTCCAGCTTCTTGAGATGATTTATGCCTGACTCCCACAGCAAGGGGTTGTTTCACACCGAGCAGCTCTCTAAACTGCCAGTAGTATTAAAGATTAGTTCAGGATTGCACCCAGCCTTCAGTATCATACTAAATTGCATGTCCTAAAGATCAGCTTTCCTCCAGGAAGCATTGCCATAGATCTGGCAGGTGGAGCTTGAAGGTAGTGGGTTTAGAGGAGGGGAGGACCCTCCAAAGAGGCCCTTTTCTCCAGAGAAATCAATCTCTGCTTCCTGGATATGCACTGTTATTCCAGGAGATCTTTAGGCCCCATCTGGAGGCTGCTAACCCTAGGGAGGAAATATTTCACTTGAAAGACAACAGTCAGTGCTTTGCCATGCTGATAAGAGGGAGGGACTAAGAGAATAGCATTTGATTGCCTAGAGCAGGGGTAGTCAATCTGTGGTCTTCCAGATGTCCATGGACTACAATTCCCTTGAGCCCCTGGGAATGTCCATGGACATCTGGAGGACCACAGGTTGACTACCCCTGGTCTAGAGGATCCATAAAGATAGGCAAGTCATGTGATTTTCTTTCCTATGTTGCTCAGGCTGAGTCGAGCTGAGACGGGGCACATCAGAACCTTTGTCAATAAGTTGGCAAAGCCTGAGATTCCCAGCAAGCAACCCCACTGCCTCCCCTTCTTGTTCTGCACTGCTTCTCTTCCTCCCTCACCCCCCAAACCATCATCCTTTTCATCCAGATCGCACTACTTACCCTGCCACTCAAAGCATTTCCTGTCCTTTTCCTCCTCATCTTTTCTTTCCCTTCTCTTTCTCTCTCCACAAAGACTGCTGGAATCTGCCCAGGCTGACCTCTGATTGTACAAGCTCCATTACCCCCCCAGGGATGGAGGCCCTAATTGTGCCATCAGGAGATGTGAATTAACTGGCAAAGCTTAGCATTTAAGGCCCACCAAAAAGCCTCTGCAGACTCCCAGGAGGAACTGAAAACAAAAAAAAAAGCTTGTTTTACAAGGAATAGGTGGAGATTTGTGACATGTGCAGCTACAATGATTTTGCCTCCTCTGGGGACGGAGAAACTGAAGAGCTTTTCTTCAGAGCTCGACATTCTGTTGTAGCACAATTCACTGGCCTGGAATGGATGGACTGCTGTGTTAACAGATTCTAGTCTGTCTTTGCTCCTCATAGGTAAAAAGTTAAGACCAGAATCTGAGAGCTTCTCCCTCAGAAGGGGTACTTGGCAGGCTTGGGCCAGTAGATTGAGGTCTGTGGATTTATGTGGTGTATTCGTGCACAGAGGAAGACCCTCCAAACAGAGGCTGGATAGCCATCTGACGGAGAGGCTGATTCTGTAAAGACTCAAGGGGGTGGCAGGTTACAGTGGACGAGCGACAGGGTTGTGAGTGTCCTGCATAGTGCAGGGGGTTGGACTAGATGACCCAAGAGGTCCCTTCCAACTCTATTGTTCTATGATCTATGATACGTCAACCTGTTTCATCTCTAAAGCTGGCGGTAGACTGCAAAGACATAGCAAAACATTCATGTAAGAATGCAGCTTGATTAAGTCCTGATTGGCCAAATGATTAATTGAATTGAATTAATTGTTTCTATAAGCCTGGCAAACCTGGATTCTGTTTTATTCGGCTGAGAATAGGGATGCGAATCTGGGCCTGAAAAGTTTAGAAGATAACCTGGGCTGCCAAATCTCAAAAAGCCCCAACTATGAAATGTTTATTTAATGTTGTTTACCTGGATTTCAGTGAGGCTTTTGACAAGGTTCCTCGTGATGTTCTGATGGGTAAGCTGGAGGACTGCAGATTGGACTTTTGGATGGTGAGGGGGATGGGGAACTGGCTTGAAAACCACACCCAACTAGAGGGAGGTGAGCAGTGGGATGTCACGGGGGTTCGGTACTGGGCCTGTTACTTTTCAATATTGGTATCAATCTTCTGAATGAAAGGGTGGAGGGACTCCTCATTAAATTTGCAGATGACACCAAATTGGGAGGAGTAGCAAACACCCTAGAGACGAGATCTGAACATGCCAGAAAAGTGGGCAAGTGAGAACAAGATGCAATTCATTAAGGATAAGTGCAGAGTTCTACATCTGGGTCACAAAAATGAGAAGCACGCATACTGGACGGGAGATGCACTTCTGGTTAGCAGTGGGTGTAAACGAAACCTTGGGGTACTTGTGAAATGTGAGCTAAATATGAGCAGACAGCGTGCTGTGGCAGTAAAGAAGGCAAATGCAGTCTTGGGTTGTATCAGCAGAGGCATCACAACAAAATCACAAGGTGACAGAGTTCCTCTGTATACCACATTGGTCAGACTGCACCTGCCGTACCGTGCACAGTTCTGGAGGCCCCGCTTTAAAACGGATGTGGACAAAATTGAGAGGGTGCAGAAGAGAACAACAAGGCTGATCCGGCACCTGGAGACCAAGTCCTGTGAGGAAAGGCTGAGGAAGAGGAGCGTGAGGGGGAACAGGATTGCCGTGTTTGAAAGGTTATCACTAAGAGGAGGACAGGGATTAGTTCCTGTTGGCAGCAGAGGATACGACCCGCAGTGATAGATTTAAACTACATGTAAAATGGTATTGGCTAGATATCAGGAAAAACAAATTCGCAGTCAGGGTAGTTCAGGAGTGGAATCGGCTGCCTAAGGAGTTGGTGAGCTCCCCATCACTGGTGACCCTTAAGCAGTGGCTGGACAGATACTTATCAGAGATGCTTTAGGCTGATCCTACGTTGAGCAGGGGGTTGGACTAGATGGCCTGTAGGCCCCGTTATGCCCTCCTCTATGACTCTATGAAGCAAAGGATATCATTTTTTTGGAAAAGCCCAGTGGTATACTTCCATTTCTGTGGACCACTTTGAGAGTGTCATTTGAATTGTATTAAATGTGCAGAGTTTCAGAACTGGATTTTAGTGGGCTGAGCTCTGTGCCCCTCACTCTAGAGTGAACATTGAAGAACAATGGCTTTTCCTCCTCTTCCAGGGCATTAAAACAATCCCAAATCCTGCCAAAGGATGGATGTGTTAGCTCAGTCATAAAATAAGCAAATTCGTGGCAGGTGATTTCAAAGGACAGAACTGTGCGTTTGTCCCTGTGCTCTGGGCTGTGGTTTCTTGTTTCCTTCCCCTCCCCAGGAACTCAAGCTTCGTTCTAGCTTTACTTGGTTTGGCTCAGACTTCTTGTTGCAAAACAAGTTTATTCTTGAGATGCACGCAGCTATCAATAGCCCAAATATTCACTCGTCTTGTAAAATCTTCAGAACTTTAATTTTTTTTCTTCTTCCCCTTGTACTCTGGGTGGCTTTTCAAATGGAAACTGGTGAAAGACAAGAGAACAGGATGTACAATAGTCCACAATAGTTGTGTGCTCTTCTTTTTCCTGCGACATGTTCTGTATGAACGCTTTTTCCCCCCAATTTGTTGTGTGTGTGTGTGTGTGTGCTCGTGGCCTTATCAGAATGCAGCCACTTGCCAAGGATGGGATTTCTTTCTGTTTAACAAATAAAAATCTAAGTGGAAGAATTGATTTATGTATATTGTACAAGTTTGTTTTATGGGATTAGGAATCAGTTTATGCCCCTAACACAGAGTAAGTGCTATATTAGCAGCTTTAGCTGTATGCCAAAGCCAACTATTTAATTTTAGCGAAGACAATCAGTCCTGACTTTGCTTTATTTATTTTTTTAATTTATGTCTTGCAAATGCCTTGCAAATAAGATCGTTGGGGTGTGTTACTGAATATTTTTGAAGTTTCCTAGCCTTTTACCATCACTGTTGGGCAGATAAAGATTTCTTAAGGTCGCCAGCAGGAGACTCCCGAGAATTTGAGGATCTATACCAGCCCTATGAGGACCTTTACCACTGCCTCTTCAGGGTGGCAGTGTGAAGCATTGACAGGGAGTCTGCTTCTCCCACCACTGCCCTGAACAGGCCTGCTGAGGCCTCTGAGACCTTGGCAGGCCTGCCCGGGGCAGTAGGAGGAAGTGCTGGCAGGGACTATGCTCCTCCCCTCCCCCCGCCCGCCGCCCAGGGCAGCCCTGCTCAGGCCTGGCAAGGTGGCAGCCAGAGCTGCTTGGGGCAGCGGGAGCACTGGCATGGACTGGCTCACCCTTTCCACCCCAGCCGTGCGGCTGAGGCCTGGCGAGGCTGCAGCAGGGTAGAGGTGAGCGGTGGTGGTGGTGAAGAGCAGTGGCGAGGGCTCCCTCCCCACCCCTCCAGGCCTTTTTCAGTTGCCCTTTTCCCAGGTTTCGGTCCCTCAGATTCTGCTCACTTCTCCAGCAGCTGCATTCTTTGCAAACACCCGTCTCAGCAGCTGGGTTCTCTAGGGGCTCAGTCTGTCCCACTGCCTGACTGCTGCCAGCCCTACCCTGCAGTATTCTAGTAGATCACACTCTAAGGAAAGTATGCCTAAAGACAATACCAGACAGATACCAAGACCAGCCAAGGTTGGGACAAGCTCCACTGGCTCAGAGTGGTCCTGGGCGTTTACACTTGAATCTGTGACCAGGGAAGCAGACACTAGCAAGGAAGATAAAATAAACAATAACCATTTCAGGTTTTCTTGATAGGTGGTTGGCCCCTTGCTGATTCTTGACCATGCTGACCTCTGGTGCCTGGTCTGGTCCAAGTCATGGCCCTTTGTCCTTTGTATCTGTAAAACAGAGTACCCCAATAGATTCCTTCAGTAGGCACCCTTTGAACTGCCCTCACATCCAGCTCAATTAGCAAGGGTTTCCCCCCCCCCAAAAAAAAATCTATATCCTTTTCTCCTAAAAACAGTCTAGATTTAACAGGCAGAGGGTTCCTAGTTGAAGAGGGACCTGCTAATATTAGACAAACAGAAGTATTAGCAGTGGTTAATCTTCGTGTGAATGTGGATTTATGGTCTGGCTCCTTCGTATTTGAATTCATTGCTACAGCTAATGGACATCTCAAAGTGTCTTAAATCACTGGCTCTTTAGTGTGCCAAAGAGTAATAGAAAGCTTAAAGCTACCATAATTTGGCACCTATGTTTAGAATTGGTTGCCAGAGGAACTTATGGAGAAAAACGATCGAGGGAAATATTTTTCCAGGGGCTCTTTCACTCTCGATGAAATGTGTTTGATGGCTCTCTCGTTCGCCGTGGGCCATTAGGAATTGCAGAGCACCCTAATGAATGCAGGCTGTGTGGAATGGGATTTCTGGAAGAGGGCTGGGACAGGTTGCTGGGCAGTGGGGGGTGTGTGTGGAAGAAGTGGTTGATGGGAAATCTGTTTGGCAGCACCAGAATCCTAGCTAGAGGGTCCAGTTACAAATGGCGGCATCCGACGGGGAGTCAATGGAGTTTGAGCAGCACCAGCAGAGGGCACTCTGGACTTTACAATCCTTGGAGAAGATACAAGTCCTGATTCTCTAAAGAGCTGGGCCAGCAAAAATAATTGAGCGGCCCTTGCTAAAGAATGATTGGGAACCAGTATGGCCTACGGTTGAAGTGTCAGGAGACCTGGGACCAAAACTTCACTCAGTAGGAGCTCATCCCCCGCTTACCCTAGGTATATTTCTTACAGAGAGACCAGGATACATGTGGCAGACACGCTTGCTGCTTTGAAGTATGAGATGACTGGGGTTTAAGCCTACCTGGTCTGGGTTGCATAACTGCCCCGTCAGATCCTTAGTTATGCAGGAATTCTGAGATGCTCCCCACTTTGGGAGATCTGGAAGGGCATGAAATGGTAGAGTAGATCCTTTGCACTGGTACCGTGAAGTCTGGTCTTGCTGCCTTTGGTCTAATGCAGGGGTAGTCAAACTGCGGCCCTCCAGACGTCCATGGACTACAATTCCCAGGAGCCCCTGCCAGCGAACACTGGCAGGGGCTCCTGGGAATTGTAGTCCGTGGACATCTGGAGGGCCACAGTTTGACTACCCCTGGTCTAATGTATGTTGTTTGTATCGCACCATTCCTTTAAGGAACTGAAGCTAAAGGATAGTCCAGTGCCACTGGTTATTTATTTGTTGGGTAGTCAAACTGCGGCCCTCCAGAAGTCCATGGACTACAATTCCCATGAGCCCCTGCTAGTGAACACTGGCAGGGGCTCATGGGAATTGTAGTCAATGGACATCTGGAGGGCTGCAGTTTGACTACCCCTGGTTTAAACATATAATCTGCTTTTCTCTCCTGCGGAGACCCAAAGCAGCTTAGAATATCGTTCTTGCCTCCTCTATCTTATCCTCCCAACAACCCCCTTGTGAAAGAAGGTAGGCTGAAGAAATGAGTGACTGGCCCAAGACCACCCAGGGAAGAATTTGGGGGTTTGAGCCTGTGTTTCTTATAACCAATCTACAGCCAGGAATGGTGCCATGTCCGAAACAAAAGGGGCAGCTACGTCTGCTAGTGCCTGTCCTGATCATGTTTAAAGGGGTTTAACTTGTTTTCCTGGAAGAGAGCTGAGTCATGCATGTGTTCCAAATCTCACGCCTTGAATAAGTCTTTGTTGATCTTAAAGGTGCTATCGAACTCTAGTTTTGGAGAGCTTTCAAGTGAGGGTGTCGATCTATCCCTGTTGAGCTCTCTCTCCTCCCCAAATTCTGCCCTCTCCTAGCTCCATCCCCAGACCTTTAAGATTTCTCCAAGCTGTAGCAGTCAGTCCCATGTACTGTATACTGTGCAGGTTATTAGGAGCTATCATTCTAGTAGAGCCGTGGTGCTGTTAATATCTAAATTTCCACCACCCCAGATCTTCTCCTGGAGTTTCTTTATCTTTCCCTTTTCCATTTATCTCCTTTTCTGATCCTCAGTTCCCTGAACAGTAAAAAAAAGAAGAAGAAATCTTTCACCCCATCTCTGGTGTTCAACATTTCATGCAATGTTTTATCTTTTCGTGAATGAGAAATAGAGAGTAAAACCTGGAGGTTGGGTGCGGGACAGTCATTTCATTGGAAAGGTGTATAAAAATGACACTTTAAAAGCTGCACTGCTTCCTGCATCAATATGACTAATGATGAAAAGCATTCTACTTTCTTTCCAACATGTCAGATTTCAAAGAACTCTTCTGATCTTTTGCAAAACCCAGTTTACTCCCCATTGTTGGCTGCAAAGAGATTTGAAAGAGTCTCTTTCCTTAAAGAGGCCCATTAATCTTCTGGACCGCTTACTGTACTCCATCAGCAGCAATGTTCTTCTCAGGCAGTGCTGTTGTTAAAATGTTATGGCTGTACAGGCGAAATTCAGAGCTGCGAGCACCTTGGGATGTCGGGGAAAGGTTGCATTTCTGAAAGCCTTTTGTAACTTCCCCAGCCGATGTCAAAACTTTTCTCTGCCACCAGGCTGAGGGTCACGCTACAAGTTTCAGGACTGGGGTTGTGGCATTGTAGTTTCCCTGATTGGAAATACCCCCACCAGAGCTTTTTAAAACCCTGATAAGGGAAACAGACACAGTAAGACAAGTCTATTTTCTTTCCCCTCTAGAAGGGCTTAAGGCAGCCTGAAGGCCACCCTTTCAAATCTGGGGAATAGCCTGGAAGAATTTGGAAGAAAACGTTTTACAAGGATGTGTTGTTTTGGTGAGGGGTTGTTTAATTTTCTGGTCATTTCCACTTAGTGCTTCATTGTTGTGGGGGTGGCTGAACTGCTCACAGATCACTGATAAAGCAAGCAAGCGAGGAAGGAAGGGGAATGCACATGGGGGGGGGGGGGAGGGAAATAACTAATACCGAAAGGAATGCTTCGGAGGAGGCAGAAGAGTCCGGAGGAGAGGAAGAGTTCAAATGCTGTGTAAAAGCTGAAGTGGTTAAGGAACGCACCACAACAGGAAGTGGGTTCCGTGCTGGTTTCAGTATGCTAATGGGAATGAAATTGGAAAGCGTGTTGCAGTAAATGCAGTGGGTGGGGGGAATAGGCTGAAACGCAGTTATAAATATCTGTTGTTGTTTTTCTTCTATGAAGTTACTGGAAATCTTCAGCGTGTTTCTGCTGTGGGTTTCTTTGTGAATGGCCCAGTCATTGTTGGATCTTCTTTTGTAAGAAGTTGTTATGGTTTCAAAAATCTGATACCCCTGTGTTTGTGGAGGAGAGATCATTAAGAACACATGGTTTCCACGAAGAGTATCCAAATTCCATTGCTAGCATGTTCTGTTAAAGGGCTGTGAAAGATCTCGGTTAGTAGCTCTGAGTACAACCTGGAATCTTGGCATACTGCTCGTGATGTAAGTTGATAGATAGAAAAAGAAGAAGAAGAGTTGGTTCTTATATGCCGCTTTTCCCTATCCGAAGGAGGCTCAAAGCGCCTTCCCATTCCTCTCCCCACAACAGACGCCCTATGTGGTGGGTGAGAGAGCCCTGATATCACTGCTGGGTCAGAATGGTTTTATCAGTGCCTTGGCGAGCCCAAGGTCACCCAGCTGGTTGCATGTGGGGGAGTGCAGAATCAAACCTGGCATGCCAGAAGTCTGCACTCCTAACCACTACACCAAACTGGGCTAAATGGGCCAGAGACCCAATTTGGCTTGAGGCAGCTCCATATCTGTAAACAGCCCGTGGCGCCACGGGCGCCACGGACTGTATAAAGGAGTAAGGGGTAGTGGGGAGGAGTTAGGGCGGGACCGGTCCGGGATAAAAACTCGGGGGGGGCCAATCAGGAGCCGCGAAGCGGCTCCTGATTGGCCCCTCCGAGTGTCAATCCCGCCCCAAGCAGACAATGGGGAGCCGCGCTTCGCGCGGCTCCCCATTGCCTGCTTCACTCGCTCAGAAAATGGCGGCCCGCCTGGTGAGAGCCTCGGCTGGGGGGTGGGCCGGGAAGCCTTCTCTCGGCCGGCGGAGCGGCCTCGCAGCGTTGTGGACGCTGCTAGCCCGCTCCGCCGGCCGAGAGAAGGCTCCAGAGAGCCTCGGGGGGGTGGATGGGTGGGGGGGGGAAGGGAAGCCTTCTGCCGCCCCAAGGAAGCCCCCGCCGCAAACACAACACAAGACTCCAGCTGCAGAGAAAAAAGAAACACCCCCGGAGGAGCCTTTCGCCGCTAGCGCGACGAGAGGCAGCAGAAAAAAAAACCCCTGTAGGAGCTCCAAGCCGGCGCGCCGACGAGAGGCAGCAGAAAAAAATTAACTCTGTAGGAGCCTTTCGCAGATCCAAGCAGCAGAAAAAAAAACCCCTGTAGGAGCCTTTCCCAGCTCCACGCAGCAGGAAAAAAAAACCCTGTAGGAGCCTTTCCCAGCTCCACGCAGCAGAAAAAAAAACCCTGTAGGAGCCTTTCCCAGCTCCACGCAGCAGAAAAAAAAAACCCTGTAGGAGCCTTTCCCAGCTCCACGCAGCAGAAAAAAAAAACCCTGTAGGAGCCTTTCCCAGCTCCAAGCAGCAGAAAAAAAAAACCCTGTAGGAGCCTTTCCCAGCTCCACGCAGCAGAAAAAAAAAACCCTGTAGGAGCCTTTCCCAGCTCCACGCAGCAGGAAAAAAAACCCTGTAGGAGCCTTTCGCAGATCCAAGCAGCAGAAAAAAAACCCTGCAGGAGCCTTTCCCAGCTCCAAGCAGCAGAAAAAAAAACCCTGTAGGAGCCTTTCACAGCTCCACGCAGCAGAAAAAAAAAGCACCTCCTGGTGTCCCCTGGGTCCTAGCGCCCATTGCATTCCTGGTTGCAATGGGCTTTCTTGCTAGTAATAGTAATAATATATATATATAATGATGCTCTAGAATTCCCAAATCTCGGGGGTTTTTACCATAAAAATTAGGGGATTCCTAGGGTACCATACTGACATTTTGATGTGGTTCAAGGGCTCCCATTTGTAGTCATTTGTAGTCATGTTGAAGTGAAGTAAAACAATATTTAGGGGGACATCTGGGACTTCAGCAAGAGGGGGAGATGAAAAAGCTGCTCTCCACACACAGAAATATTTCACTCTGCTGAAATTTGGGCAGGATTCAAGCCTTTGTGCTTTCTGTGGTGGGCAGTGAGATTGTTGGTGATATATGGTTATACGGACATGTCAGGTCTCCCTCTGTCCCTGCGGCCTCTCAGTAAGGTGGAAGAGGAACTCAAGCTAATGGCATAATGTCACTTCTTCCCCAAACCTGAAAGTGATCTTAGCATATCAGTATGACACGCTAGGATCACCTGTCCCAACTTCCTTCCTGTCCTGCTGGTTGCCAGCCAATGGCCAGTACCTGGCATTCGTATGATGATGCCCCCATTTGCAGGGTGGGGGACCACCTCCCAGCCTCCAAGAAAATGCAGCCTTTAGTCTTGGACTGTTTTGAAATTTGTTTGAGTGGCTTTTAACCTGCTCTTTATTAGAGGTCAGAATATATTTGAAGGCATTTGAATAAGCCCTGGCTAAACTCATCGCATTTACAGTAAATGAGCTCTTTCCAAATTGATCTGTTCTGTGTGATGCCTATTCATATTTCCTACTACTGTCAGGAGAGATTGGTGAGAGTCTGTCTGAGCCCCCCTCCCTTTTTTTGTTTTTTTGTTTGTTTGTTTGTTGTCTGAAGTTTGGAATGTCAGACAATAAATCTCTCCTGCTTTGAAAAAGTTGCAGGTAAGGTTCCTGTAGGCAACATGCATTGTCGGTCAAAGCAGGGGTATTTCTAGAAATGGGCTGATATTTTGAAAGATTAATCATTTCTTTTTCTGTGGCCAGGCCAAAGTTTAGTGTTATCTTTGGCCGCAGTCCATATCCTTCGCATTCTGTAGTGAGCCCATTCTATTGTAGAATCAATGAACTCCAGACTATAGTTTTGATGTAATCTGCATGAGGCCTAGGCCCTTCCATTTTCCTTCCTATGGCAGGAAACCCCCAGCCTCAGCCCCAATTCCCCACCCTAAAAAATTGTAGAATGGGACCAAAAACAAAACCCTAGAGTAAGTCCCATGTCTCTATGGTCATCATAGAGATCAAGAGAACTGCCTAAAGTGTCACCCAGATATCACATCCTCCTAGCGTTGCCAGTCCCCAAGTAGAATCTGGGGGACCCCTGGAATTATAGCTCATCCAGATTAAAGAGATCAGTCCCCCTGGAGAAAATGGCTGCTTTGGAGGGTAGACTCCATAGCATTATACTCCACTGAGGTCCCTCCCCACCACCAAATCTTGCCTCCACCCCAGCCCCAAAGTCTCCAGTAACTCCTTGGGGGAGGGGGATAAGTCCTGAAGGTGCAAATCCTTTCTGCAGGAATTACGCTTTCGAAATCGGCGGCATAGCCCCTGAGTCAGTCGGTAGATGGCTGGAAGAGGAAGGCCTGATTGCATCAACCCTGTTTATTTATCTCTCTGATTATTTAGCCTATTAAATGTTGTGAGGCTCGTTTGCGTAAGAATAAACACAGGCTATCTGTTACACAAATTAGCTAGTTAAAAGAATGAATTAATGGTTCATTAACCTCTCCTGAACTTATATTCTTATTAGTGGAAACCCATTAAAAGGAATGGCCAGACGAGGGTGTGAAACTACTTAGAAGAATTCCAGCAACTGCATTTAATCAAGGGATATTATTGAAATGAATGGGTGTCGTCGGGATGCTGCGCCCCCCAGACGCTTGGGGCCGTCCCTCGGATGCGAGGATTAATCGGGGCATTAACTCAAGGCCCGTGCAGTCGGGCAAGCTGGTCCTCAGTACGAAAAAGCAAGCCGATTTGTCTCAAATGAAAGTCTCAGGGAACTGACTGTTATGTATTCAACAGCTAATGGTGCAAAGGAAGTCAAACTGGACCTTCCACTTAGAGTCTTCCCCCAACCCTCCCAGTAATGCTTTTATCCCTAAGAGATTTTGTTGATGTTTTTATGCAATGCTTGGTAAAGACTCACAGTTTGTTTGCAGGAACCCTACAGATCTGCATCCTTCTCTCCACTGTGCCTGCTTCTCTTATTAGATAAACAAGATACAGGAGTGCAAAGGACAGGAGCAAAGAAGCCCTTTTGTTCCAATGAGCAATCGGTTCTGTGTATCTTGCATTTCTTCCTGCCGCCTTCCAAAGGGCTCTGTATCATTCTCTACTGCAGTATGCAAACACTTTTCAAGTTAGCTGGTTAATCCTCTCAAAGGCCAGCGATTAACCAGTGAAAGTCTTTTATTGGCAGGTGACCCAACTTCTATTACAGCCAGACCATCAGAACAGTGGGCCTCTCTGCTTCTTGGAGGTGTAGCCGGTAGGGACTGCTTTAGCCAGTCTGGCTTAACAGCTTTTCATTGTTATTATTATTATACTGTGGCCATAAATAGCCAATCGCCCCAAATATTACTGGATTTTTGTGTGTGTTGGCTTTGACCAATGAAGTAGAACAAGACCTCTGAATACCCCATTAGTTCCAGTGCTGTGCTTTGACGACTCTGCACCGGCAGCTTTTTTCCCTATATAAGTCACTTGCTTCACCCGCATCTCTTAACAAATACCATTGACAGGCACCGTTGCAATTTTTCTGCATGTTCTGACAGTTTAATTCAGTACCTCCTGGCTAAGCAGCCTGAGCCGGAGGGGGCAATTCAGCACACTGGCATTGCGCTGCTGCAATTAAAATAATTAAGGGAGCCCAGGATGGGCTTGCACAGCTTCCTTCCTCTTAGAGCTTTTGCAGAGAGAGAGAGAGAGAGAGAGAGAGAGAGAGAGAGAGAGAGCTTGCCAATCCCCCCCTGGAATGAGCATTGGCTTCCCCTTTGCAATATAGGGCAGTAGAATTTATTATTAACATGATGTTTCTGTCCATGCATCAAAACGATTTGGATTCTCACCTCGCTTGCATCTGTCTACCTTCCTCTCATTTGATATCTTTTCTCGTTTAGGCATCGCAGACTGTTTCTCAGTCTCCTGGCTTGGTCCAACAGGGCAGATAGAAGAGCACCTTTTAAAAATTAGCATCGGCTCTCTCTAGGTGTGGATGGCAAAGCTGTAGGCTGTTGGATTCGCCCTCCCTTGCAGAGGGACGATCAGGTGCAAACAACAGAAGGAGACCCACATACCCTATTTGAATATCTTAAAACTGGTAAGCTTATTCTTAAAAAGGGAAAAAGATGTCAGCCAATTTGGCGCAGTCAAGGCAGTGATGAATGAATGAATGAATGAATGAATGAATGAATGAATGAATGAATGAATGAATGAATGAATGGAAAGGAAAGGAAAGGAAAGGAAAGGAAAGGAAAGGAAAGGAAAGGAAAGGAAAGGAAGGAAGGAAGGAAGGAAGGAAGGAAGGAAGGAAGGAAGGAAGGAAGGAAGGAAGGAAGGAAGGAAGAGAAGAAAGAAAGAAAGAAAGAAAGAAAGAAAGAAAGAAAGAAAGAAAGAAAGAAAGAAAGAAAGAAAGAAAGAAAGAAAGAAAGAAAGAAAGAAAGAAAGAAAGAAAGAAAATGTAATGCCATTTATGTATTCAGCAACATCCCAAAAAGTTAAGGCAGATTAAAAGTCGTCAAGCACTCTTATTTCCAAATTCTGGGGAACAAAATAATTTCCACACCAGTTCATCGAGTCAGTGTGTAATGGTTAACGTGCCAGACCAGGTTCACAGAGATCCCAATCTGAATCCTCAGTCTGCTGTGGAAGTTCAGTGAGTGTTTGTGGGCCAGTCATGCACTCTCAGCCTGACCCACTTCGCCGGGTGGTTGTGAAGATAAAATGAAGCAGAGAAGAATAGCATAAGCAGCTTTGGGTTCCCATAGGGCAGAAAGGCGGCATATAAATAAATGAAATATTAAAGCACAACAGCTGTTATAATGGCACCCATTACTTTGGTCCATTTAAGTCTGATCACTCTCTCAACCTTTCGTACACTTCTTTTGCATGGCTAGTTGGGGGAGCATCCAGATGGTGTTGTGGCAAATTTAGACAAGGCTGGTCTACCTCCCAGATTTCCTCCACTCAAGCTGGATTAACAATAAACTTCCTTTGATCTGGTTCAGTTGAAACTGCAGAGTAACGGCGGGGGGGGGGGGGGGGGTGTTTCTAAGGATGTTCGGCTCACAGCCATTACAGTAGAGATGGACTCCACATCCCCTTCCCCTTTGATTAGACAAGTAGTTGAATGATGCTCAATAAAATCAGAAGAACTATTTAAGTAGATCTCCATTTCCTTTCAGCATCTGGATGTTCCCCAGCCTGTCCTGTTCTACTTGATATTTACTAATCAATGATGGAAATCGGTTGAGAGTTACATTGTTTTGCGGATGTTTCTTGACAGATTCCATCACAATCCAGAAAGGATAGCAGTGTGGCTTTTTTTTTTTAGTGTGTGTGTCTGTGAGGTGGTAATTGGCATACTTTCAGGTAGATTCAGGTGGGTAGCTGTGTTGGACGGAAACAACAGAACAAAGTTTGAGTCCAGCGGTGCCTTCCAGACCAACCAAATTTAATTCAAGATATAAGCTTTCATTGCAGATATAATGAAACCACGTTTTCTCAACCATACATATAGGTGGGGATTAATTGCCAAGGAGGCTTAACTAGAGTTCAGATGCATAATTAACTGGGCAATTATAGCTGCGATGGGATTGAGGCAGTTATCAGAATCATGTGAGTGGCCATCAATCAGCATACAAATACAGGAATTAACGAACAGAAGAAGAATCCAGTGGTAGCCCCAAGGTATAGTTTCAGGTAAATGATAAAAATTAAGAAAGATTTGATCCAGACACCAGCAGCTCCTCATAAGGAGGTTCACAGAGATGGATTGGGAAAGATCTCTGCCTAAGAGATCCCCTAGAACAGGGGTAGTCCAACTGCGGCCCTCCAGATGTCCATGGACTACTGTTCCCATGAGCCCCTGCCAGCGAATGCTGGCAGGGGCTCATGGGAATTGTAGTCCATGGACATCTGGAGGGCCGCAGTTGGACTACCCCTGCCTTAGAACTTTCTCTATGAGTTATGCTAGACATAGTTGAGCACTTCTCTTGCTCTGCCAGATTTCTTCCATGCAACCACACTGGAATTGTGCAGAGGAAGTTATCACATGACTGGAATCTAGACAAAATATACTGGTATACCAAAGTGAAAGCTTACAGCAATTGTTGCCATTTTTGGTAGGACATCTTGGACTGCATTTACAGTACAGCGGCCTTTCTCAACTTTTTGACTGTTGAGAAACACCGGAAACATTCTTTGGCTTTGAGAAATCCCAGAAGTGGCGCAATTGTGCGGAATATAGTTGTGAAGCATAGCTGTGGACACACCCACCCAGGGCCCCTCCCCTCCCCACCCGCTCCAGGCCCATCATTGGTGGTGGTTTGACATGACCATGGTCATCTCATCCAATAAATGTTTAACAAATTATTAAAATATATTAATAATTAAGCAATTTCCACCCACTGGGGAAACCCTTCCAGGGTCTTCTAGAAACCCTAGGATTTCACGGGACCCTTGTTGAGAAATCCTGCAGTACAGTATGCTTCCAAACCATAAAGTACTTCCTGTTCATGACAGATTTTCTCCATATGATTATGGGCCCCTGAATTGGCTGGGGTTGGTGCCAGAAAAGCCAAGTAGAGCTGTGTGAACAAGAACCACCAGTGCAAGAGCCAGTTTGGTGTAGTGGTCAGGAGTGCGGACTTCTAATCTGGCTTGCCAGGTTTGATTCTGCGCTCCCCCATATGCAGCCAGCTGGGTGACCTTGGGCTCGTCACAGCACTGATAAAGCTGTTCTGATCGGGCAATGATATCAGGGCTCTCTCAGCCTCACCCACCTCACAAGGTGTCTGTTGTGGGGAGAGGAAAGGGAAGGTGACTGTAAGCTGCTCTGAGCCTCCTTCGGGTAGGGAAAAGAGGCATATAAGAACCAACTCTTCTTCTTCTTCTTCTTCTTCTTCTTCTTCTTCTTCTTCTTCTTCTTCTTCTTCTTCTTCTTCTTCTTCTGAATGGGCCCTCCCAGTTGCAAAACGCAGCAATCCATCCTCCATTCTGAGTAAGCCCGAAGGACGCATTGCCATTAATTGTAATCATACCTCTTTCTCTAATCCACAGTCCTGATGAGTACTTGATTATCTGTGATTTTGATGCTTCACATTTGAATGGAAATTGCCATCGCAGTGGCAACCGGAAAGCACGTTTCTGCCATGCCCTTGATATATGGTCCTGGGCAGCAAAGCTGAAGATGAGATGGCCTGCCTTTTGCGGGGAGGGAGGGTCCCACCGCTTCTTATCTTTTCCCTCCGCTGATGTTGAACTTGGCCAGATTAGAAAGTGGAGCAAAAGTGGAGCCTTATCACATGGAATAAAGATGTGCAATGGTACCTTTTTTATTTTTTATTTTTGGCTGGAGTGCAGGGACTTGTGCGACGGGAAAAGACCGGACAAAGAGATTAGCTTTAGATCCCTCTGCTGTGCTTCACCAGAAGCCGATTTCCCACTGTCCACCTCCCCTGATTTCTGAGCACTGTTTTCGTCCTCAGCCCCGGATCCTCCAGAGAGGCGGCACAGCTCTCTAGGACGTTATTTTCTGCAGTGTGAGCATCTCAATTCCAGGCAGGCTACTGTAACTTTAAAAAGATTTAACGAATGTACCTCCAGTAGCTAAGCTGAAATAAGACTGTCTCCTGAGTTTAATGGATCAAACAGCAGTGATGGGTTTTATAGCTCCTTTTCACTTTAGGGCAAAGGGAAGAGAGACTGGGGCAGGTTGGTTTTAAATTCAAGGATTTATGTTGTTAATCCTCCTGGCTAATTATAATTTATGGGAATCCTGATAAATTAATATGCGGTTGCTATTCAAAAGCAGAGAATCATGTAAGGCAGGCATAAACAAGCCTTGTTCATTTTTAATTTATTTCCACCAATGGAGAATATTAAATTAAACGAACACTGGGGCATTTTCAGGGGAAGTTTCATTTTCATTATTTATCTCCAGGTCTGTAGACTTTGCGTAATGATTTTGCAAACTTTGTTTCCTTTACGCAGCAAATAACGTGCCAGTTGAGCATGCTGACTGTCATTTCCGAGTCAAAGCGTTATAATTCTGCCCAATGAAAAAAAAAAACCCAAAACGCAGATGTGAACTAAATTGGGAGGATTGGGGGGGGGGGGGGAGGATGTGGACAGAGAACTTGTACTTAAAGGAAAATAGAAATCGAGCCATGAATAGAGTAAATATTTATTATTTATGTAGGTACGTCACTGTGCTTGTAACTCCCAAGTAGGATGGAAAATACAGTACAAAATCTAGGACTTAGAACATCTTTAAGTCATAACATCTACTCATTGACATGCTAAGCTGCCACCACCTGGTTTATTCTCAAGTGCTCTTTCTTTTCCTCAAATCAAATTGAGATACTTTTAAAAGAATCTGATTCGTTTTGTGGGTTCAGTGTACCCTCAACACCCTCAAACCTTTCATGGACTTTTTTTTTTCTGGTTTGGCTCAGGGTTCAGCTGGCAGCCATTTTAAGCTGACAGGAAATGGGTGTGAATGCCCTGCTATCAGCCTAAAATGGCCGCAGGCAATTTCAGCACATAGGCTTAGTTCCCTTGTATCAAAAGGAGAAAGAGCCTCTTGTGGCACAGAGTCGTAAGGCAGCAGACATGCTGTCTGAAGCTATCTGCCCATGAGGTTGGGAGTTCGATCCCAGCAGCCGGCTCAAGGTTGACTCAGCCTTCCATCCTTCCGAGGTCGGTAAAATGAGTACCCAGCTTGCTGGGGGGTAAACGGTAATGACTGGGGAAGGGACTGGCAAACCACCCTGTATTGAGTCTGCCATGAAAACGCTAGAGGGCGTCACCCCAAGGGTCAGACATGACTCGGTGCTTGCACAGGGGATACCTTTACCTTTTATCAAAAGGAGGGAAGGGAACCAGCGTGCTGAAATAGCTGCTGCAGAGAAGCCCACCAACCCCGGCTTCAGCCTAAGGAGAATGAGTTCTCTGTGTAATCAGCTGTTTGGTGGGCGGCCCAGCACACACTGAGCCCATCAGCTGTTTAGGGAAGCCATTTTAGCCCTTCTTTGGCTCCCCCACCCTCTTTTAAGCTGGGAAAAGCTAACATGACTGGCACTAACCAGACTGGCTTGTTTCTGGGGGTTGGTTTATCAGGGTTCAAGAACACCCTGAACTCCGAACCCGAAACCCCGAGTCAGAATTTTCTGGCCTCTGACTACCCCCTCATGAGGACTGTGCCAGGTTAGAGGCCTTTTGCCCCCGGTGTTTTTGGTATTTATTTAGATATTTAGTCATTTAGATATTCATATGCTCACCAACAGGTATCCAATATAACTTGAACCATTCTCTCCTACCCCATGGTATCCTCACAACAACCACCTTATGAGGTAAGTAGGCTGGGAAAGAGTGACTGGCTCAAGATCACCCAGCAAGCTTCCATGATAAAGTGAGGATTTCCCAGATCCTAGTCCAAGGGTCACCACTGTGGTGCCTGCGGGTGTCATAGTGTCCACTAGCACCTTTTCTGACTCCCTTCAAGTGTTTTTTTTAATACATTGGTAGGGCCAGGTTGAACTTTTGCCCAGCAAGACTCTGATTGGGAAATTCCTGGAGATTGGGAGGGGGGTGGAACCTGTAGAGCGTGGGGCTTGGGGAGGGAAGCAGGATCTAATGCTTTAGAAACCAACGACCAAAGCAGCCATGTTCTCCAAGCGAACTGATCTCTATCAGCTGGACACTGCCAGGAGATCTCCAGTCACCACTTAGCAGTTGGCAACTCTAGATGTGGAAGATCTCTGCTTGAAATGCTGGACAGCCACTGCCAGCCTAAGTAGACAATATTAGACATTGGTCCTTGTAGGACCAATGATTCAGTTTAGTCTAAGGCAGCTTTGAGCCTCTTGTGGCACAGAGTGGTAAGGCAGCAGAAATGTTGTCTGAAAGCTCTGCCCATGAGGCTGGGAGTTCGATCCCAGCAGCCGGCTCAAGGTTGACTCAGCCTTCCATCCTTCCGAGGTCGGTAAAATGAGTACCCAGCTTGCTGGGGGGTAAACGGTAATGACTGGGGAAGGCACTGGCAAACCACCCCGTATTGAGTCTGCCATGAAAACGCTGGAGGGCGTCACCCCAAGGGTCAGACATGACCCGGTGCTTGCACAGGGGATACCTTTACCTTTACCTTTAAGGCAGCATTATATGTCCATCTGTCCATCCCTACACCCAAGCTTTAGCCCAAAGAAGACAGCATTTCTGTTTTGTACCTGGAACAAGGATGAGTCCTATTAGCTGGGGATCATCACACACCTGTTCTCTTGCTGCTGCAGAAAACTCCTAAATGTGATGCATAACTTCCTATTGGGTCTTCAGTTTGGGATGGAAAGGGCAAGA
Organism: Paroedura picta; assembly: GCF_049243985.1. NCBI lineage: Eukaryota > Metazoa > Chordata > Lepidosauria > Squamata > Gekkonidae > Paroedura > Paroedura picta. Next base: position 26,427,005 of record NC_135382.1, on the reverse strand, counting down.
GGAGGGAAGGAAGGCGGGTGACGCCAAAGAGTTCTCCCTTGAGTTCGGAACAAATGATTCCAACACATGTAGCCAACAGATATTTGTCTCAATTTATGATGATGGCCTGTCTCGAGGGGATTAGTGTGGGTTTTTCTACACAGCTGGGGTGTGCATTTCTCAGATGATAGGATATTCGTTTACACCTATATACGGAACGTTTGACACAAGGTTATCATAAATTGAAGTAGGTTCTGGATTAACTCGCCTTGGAGGAATCATTTGATGCAATTACATGCCTGGATTTGGCCGGTTGTTGACGTCTCCTGGTAAATGAGGTTCCAGCGTGGTGGGGATGGGTGGGCGTCGGGTTGTTTCTTCTCTCCTCTGCCGGAGATGCAGATTGAGTTTGATTAGTTTTACCGCTGAAACTTGGCACCTTTTTTTAAAAATTATTAAAACTGTTCTTCTTCATCCTGGTGGATGCAGGAAGTTTAAGAGTTACTAATATCCCTGCAGTTTTATTTCCTTGAGAAGAGATCGCAGGCTAGCAGATATTATATTTGGAAATAATCTGCTCAACTGTTCTTTTGATAGAAAAATCCCCCAGCTGAGCATTGCTAGATGAAGCTGAGCTCACAGTATTAGGAGGGTTCGAAGATTTAAAGCAGTTTGCTCATCTCCTTTGATTTTGCACATGGGAGGAGGGCCTTTTTAAGTTTCCGACAAAGAAAACTTAAGATTCCGATGATAGTTTGTGCTTTGCTGTAAATGAAACAGAACTTTAAGAGAACTGTTTAAGCTTTCTGGGTGCTTAGGCATAAAGCTCCATCTCATAAGTCTTTGGGTGAATGTTCATCCCCCACCCACCCAACCACCCATGATCAAATGAAACTGCCTTATACTGAATCAGACCCATGGTCTATCAAAGTCCATATTGTCTATTTGGACTGACAGCGGTTCTCTAAGGTGGAGGTCCTTAACCCCCGGTCTGCGGCCTGATACTGGGCCACGAAGGCCACAATACCGTGCCACCGGCGGCCGCGCCTACCTACCCCCTGCAGCGAGAAGCTTGCCAGGCCACGAGCAAAGCAGCCGTTTCGCTCGTGACCCGGCTAGCTGTTCGCTGCAAGGGAGGGGAAGAGGCAGGCGCGGCCAACGGCACGCCAGCAACACAAACATGCATGTGCAGAGCTGCTGTGCATGCGGGTTTGTGTCCCCTGCTGGCAAAAATGCACATGTGCAGCAACTCTGCGCATTAGCACCACCTGGTGGTGAAAACGCGCATGTGTGGCAACTGCGCATGCACGTTTACGCACAGCTGCCGTGCGTGCACGGCACCTGGGCCGCCGGCTCTCCCCCACCCCTGGAGGCAGTCCTCGACCACAAGAAGGTTGGGGACTGCTGCTCTAAGATCTCAGGTGATGCCAGGAATTGAGCCTGGGACCTTCTGCATGCCAAGCAGATGTTCTACTACTGAGCCCGACCCCTTATTGCTGTTGGGAATTGGGGGGCAGACCTTTGCTGGTAAGATGTCTTCATTTTCTGCCTGAGAGGGAGAATTTTTTAAAGCAAGTGGTGCCTGCACAGAGTTCAGAGCAATGCAGGACTATTTATTGATTGGTGGAAGGATTGCATTTATTTCTATTTACTGCATTTTAACCTCGTTTTTTTCCAATTACAACTTGGCTCTTAAAGCAGCTTGCAGCAACTTTAAAAAGCAAATATAATAAAAAGTGCTTGGAAAAGCAGGTTTTAGTGGAGTCAGACGTGGTAGAAGGATACCTGTCTGCTTCTGTTCAGGACAAGAGGGGGAGCTCTAAGACGGATCTGGGCATAAAGGAGAGGCAAATATCCCACCTTTCCATAAGTTTCTGTATTTATTTCATTCGTAGCCCACCTGTCTGACTAAAGGGAGATCACACAGTATAATACAATGCAGTTTAATAGCATTATAACATGAGGCTTAGATATATAAATATTAGAAAAGGTTAAACAGTGAGGCAGGTATTCGAGGGTGCCACCTTTATCCTGAGA